>NC_135992.1:16530193-16582049 GCF_053455715.1 Rhinoraja longicauda | reverse complement strand
CCCATGGTGGGACTCAAACCCTCAACATTTACGTTGTTCCCTCAGTCAGAGGGGAACATTGAAGGTAGCAGGTGGAAGTGGGTGCCAGGGCGTGCTATCCCAGGCTATGCATCTACTCACCCTCTCACTCACACTGCAGTGACAGTCCAGGGCCCACTCGACCCTCGTGGTGAACATGGACATCAGCTGCTGGTGCGTTCGTGAATCACACCGTGCAGTCCCTCTTCATGGTTTTTTACCATCAGTGAAAATTGGATGGGAAAGGTTCAGAGAGATATGTAAATGGGCCAAATGTGGGCAGGTGGGCTAGTGTGGATGGGACATCTTGGTCAGCATAGGTGAGTTGGGCCGAAGGGTCTGTTTCTGTGCTGTATGCCTCTATCCCTTGGAGTCACACAACTAGAACAACTGTTTGACTGGAGCCAGTGATGTTGGTGATACCTGTGACCGGTGGATGGAGAGTGCAACTTCTCAGATTATGGCCAAGAAAGGAGATTGAAGCCAGAGATCAATTCAGTCAAATGCAGAAGCAAGGGATCCTAACTGCAGAAATATGGTTTAATAATGTTGAGGAAAATAATGTTTCAAATTTAAAAACAGAAAACAGAACTAGAAACCTGATTCTTTGATAGACTGACGTGACGTAGTTGATGTAATTGTTGATATCTCCCCCAGGCTGCATCAAAAGATGACTGAGTGTGGGACTGGGGAAGGATTCGGAACAGTAACCTGGTGGGGGTTCAGCCCTGCAATGGATTTCCAGAAACAAGGTGAGAGCGGTTTGAAAAGCCTAAGTAAAAATAAAAAGAATCATAGAAACTTTAACTCTTTAAATTCTCTCTGTTGGTGAAGCATTGTATGGAGTGCGTGGAGGAGGTGCTTGTGGTTCAGGCTCCTAGCCTGCATCCTTTCAACATCTCAAAATCAGTTTATATTTGAGGGATGGAGCTGTGGAGAACAGGGGGGAAAGATGCAACAGCAGTATTTTAAAACAACTCTTTATCCCAAGTGTTGCTCTGAAGGTTTTGCAAATTGAAAGAGAGATGAAGGAACAGAATCCAGCTCAGAATATTTATATTTGAAAATAAATCTCTCCTCAAAAGCCTGGCATTGAAGTTTAACAAAAATACATTTAAAAGAATCTAGCATGGAAGAGAATAAATAAATATTAGAAATATCTTAGAGCATGAAGCCACTGGAACCCCTGTTGGAGTTGCCAGATCAGTCAGAGAGATAAACGTGTAAACTGTGTAAAACAATGCACTGCTCTAAGATAGACACAAAATGCTGGAGCAACTCAGCGGGACAGGCAGCATCTCTGGAGAGAAGGAATGGGTGTCGTTTTGGGTCGAGACCCTCCCTTCTCCAGACTGGAATATTTCATCTTCTGGCTTCACCGAATTCCTTTTGGGAGATACAATGGGGGATAAAATGGAGAATTTCTTATCAGAATGTAGACACAAAAAGTTGGAGTAACTCAGCGGGTCAAGAGTGTTGTATTGCCATGTGTCCCAGGTAGAACAAAGACATTCTTACTTGCAGCAGCACAACACAATATGTAAACATAGAACAATATAATTAATGAGAGAAAAAAAATCAGTGGCCAAACAGCCTCTCTGGAGAAAATCAACAGGAATTAGTTACCCCACTGAGTTACTCCAGCACTTTGTGTCTATCCTCGGTGTAAACCAGCATCTGCACTTCCTTCCAACACACGAGTTAATTATCAGAATTTATATAAATGGATAATGCCAGCTTAAAATTCAATACTAACCATTTCTGCTAATTGCCTTTAATGTAATCCTTGTTATGTTTATTCACAGGCTTATCAGCATCAATGAAGGCACTGCGCTGTAATGAAGATGGTGTCCCTGAGCTGAATATCCTGATGGTGGGTGCAGGAGATAGCCGACATCTCCTAACAACCATCTGCCAGGCTCATCGTTGGCCAGCAAGGAAGCTTCACGTAAGAACCATCACTTGGCAGATCCACTTTCCTTTCCTAAGGTCATCAATTCATGCTGAAATATGAGTCTGCTTCAGCGAAGCAACTTCAGAATATTCAAAGCAATAATTCACTTTAAACTGGTGATCTTCACTTTGGTGCACAAAACAGAAAAGTAACGTCTTTTTAAAAAGTAGTGGGAGTCTGTGTAATGTTGATCTTCAAAGTGACCCAGGTGTCCTTGTAGACATGTCCCTGAAAGTTAAGGAATATTGAACCAGGGGTAAAATCTTGGAATAAAGGAGTAGTGAACTTTGGACTAAGGAGAGGAGAGGTTTCTCTCGATGCAGAGTGTTTGCTGGAGTTCTGCACCCCTGCTGATTGTGGAGGATGTTACAGAACATTCAGAACAGAGATCATGAACCTTCTGGATATGAAGAGAAACCAATGATATAGGGATGGAGCAGGAAAACCCCTACAGAGGTGGAGGCTGAGCTATGACCAGAGGTGGAGGCTGAGCTATGACCAGAGGTGGAGGCTGAGCTATGACCAGAGGTGGAGGCTGAGCTATGACCAGAGGTGGAGGCTGAGCTAAGACCTTGATAAATGGCAGATCAGTCTCGAAGGACTAGGACCACTTGTGTGTTCTTGCAGCTCATATCTTGTTTCTTCATCCAGCTGTAGTTGCCATGGTGAGGATTTCAGCTTGGAATATTCCTTTAGGTTAAAGCAGACAATGTAAATGTTGATTGTTTTTTTTAAAAAGCACCTCTCCAATTAATGTCTCAGTCTGAAGAAGAGTCTCGACCCGAAACGTCACCCATCCCTTCTCTCCAGAGATGCTGCCTGACCCGCTGGAGTTACTCCAGCTTTTTGTGACCTGTTGCACCTTCTCACTGACTGGAGCGGAGAGACCCCACGACCTGTTGAACCTTCACACTGACTGGAGCAGCCAGTCCTCACGACCTGTTGAACCTTCACACTGACTGGAGCGGAGAGACCCCACGACCTGTTGCACCTTCTCACTGACTGGAGCAGAGAGACCCCACGACCTGTTGAACCTTCCCACTGACTGGTCCACACCGCTGCTTTATATATATCTCATTTTCAAACTATGGCAGGTGTTTACATTATTTGGGTGAGGGGCCAGTCAACCCCTTCGCAACTTAGTCATGTATTTCAGTGATTGTGCCTCAGCCGTATCTATATTTTGGCTGTTGCCGGCTCGGTGTCTGGGCCTGTGACTGAGCTATGCACCATTCCTCACTTGGCATTTAGCCAAGCAAGTTACTGTGCAGCAAGCAGGTTGCAGTGTCCACATGGTCAAGTATCCCGACATCCTCGCTGCTTCCGGAATTTACTCCAACACTGTTTAGCAGTGGATTGTGATGTGTACAATTGTAATGTGTGGAATGACGTTGTATTACTTCCTTTTGCCAGTTCTACATTGTGGAGAATAACTTGGAGCTGGTGGGGCGCCATCTTCTCTTTCTCACCATTGCTTTGGAGCGGCCAAGCGCGATGGGTTTGCAAGGTATGCTGCTCACTACTGCCCACTACTGCTCACTACTGCTCACTACTGCCCACTACTGCTCACTACTGCTCACTACTGCTCACTACTGCCCACTAAATGTCCACGCCCTTGCCAATTCCACTGCTTCCGTTTACGTCATGAACATCCATCACTGCAACTGTCTCTCCCTTTGGCAGAAAAGACTGAACTCTTCCTTGAGTTATTTGGCAATAGTCTGATCCGGAGTCAGACTGCAACCTACCTGCAGCAGAGTGCCGACAACTTCATCCATTACGTCACGGACCTCGACTGCCTCGAGAAGAAACTGCCGATGGTGGACATGTGTAGCTTAAAGGTAGGAGACCAGTCTAGTTCAAGCAAACTGGAGATGATGGAAGGCTGAAATAAGCAGAACATGCTGGACCACTCTCAGACATGGAACCTTAACTCTGGTTTGCCATCCACTGATTCTGCCTGACCCACTGAGTGTTTCCGCTTTGTTCTGTTTATAGCTTCTGGAAAGGGAATAAACGTGAAAGGAAAGCAATCCTTTTAACATAGTAGCAGGGATTTAATTTCCTTCTGATGTTATCCAGGGGCGATGCGGTGGTGCAGCGGGTAGAGCTGCTGCCTCACAGCGCCAGAGACCCGGGTTCGATCCTGACTACGGGTGCTGTCTGTACGGAGTTTGTACGTTCTCCCCGTGACCGCGTGGGTTTTCTCTTGGTGTTCCGGGTTTCGTTTATTTTAGTTCTTCCCATGATCCAAAGACGTGCAGGTTTGTAGGTGAATTGTCTTCTATAAATGATCCCTCGTGTGTAGGACAGAACTAGTGTGCGGGTGATGTGTAGGAAGGAACCAGATGCTGACTTACTCTGAAGAAGGGTCTCAACCCGAAGCGTCACCTATTCCTTCTCTCCAGAGACGTTGCCTGAGCCGCTGAGTTACTCCAGCATTTTCTGTGTATCTTTAGTGTACGGGTGATTGCTGGTCGGCAAGGCTCAGTGGGCCAAAGGGCCAGTTTCCACATTATCTCTAAATTAAACTAAACTAAATATTCAATCAAAACATGACATTCCTGGTACTTTTTAATTTCATATCATTGTGATTTAAATCTGATAACCTACTTGTGCAGTGTGCAGAGTTTACTGAAACATACATTCCCACATCATGCTTGATCAATTTGGCCTTGGTTCATTTATTTAATTATTTGTCATTTTGATAAACTTGCTGTCCGTCTTCATATCCCAGACATAGGATATCTGGAGACAAGACCACACACCAGCATTCTGCATAAATTGCATTAGTCAGTCAGACACAAACGAGCCTCTGGTCATTACTCTTTATTTTTCTCCATCCTTCATTTTCTGTTTCTCCCAAGCCTACGAAGGTTTCCTTTATTGTTGGTGAACTTCCTCCCGGTCTCTCCTTCACACATGTTCTGGCTGGATGTAGTTTAGTTTAGAGATACAGCACAGAAACAGGCCCTTCGGCCCACCGAGTCCACGCCAACCAGCGGTCCCTGCACACTAACACTAGGGACAATTTACATTTATACCAAGCCAATTAACCTACAAACCTGCACATGTCTGGAGTGTGGGAGGAAACCGGAGATCTCGGAGAAAATCCACGCGGGTCACGGGGAGAACGTACAAACTCCACACAGACAGCACCCGTAGTCGGGATGGAACCCGGGTCTCTGGCGCTGTGAGGCAGCAGCTCTACCCGCTGCACCACCGTGTAGTTATTGATTTATTTACTCCATGCTCCACTGGATGCCATGAGCTTCCTGCCAGTCTGGTCGCGATGCCCAGGGCAGTGGTTGATACTGGACCCCCGGGATCATTGCTGTTCTCTTGTTTGGTCCCGACTCCCACTAGATCAGAGCGGTGAAGAGTCAGAACCTCTTTAGCACCTAATTTATGTCCTTTTGATTCAGAACTAACAAACCTGAGGGAAACGTCCGAGTGCTGGAGGAACTCAGCAGCTCAGGCAACATCATTCCCAGAATGGCGGGACTGTCATATGTTGAAAGACTGGAGCGACTAGGCTTGTATACACTGGAATTTAGAAGAATGAGGGGATCTATTAAAACATATAAGATTATTAAGGGGTTGGACACGTTAGAGGCAGGAAACATGTTCCCAATGTTGGGGGAGTCCAGAACAAGGGGCCACAGTTTAAGAATAAGGGGTAGGCCATTTAGAAAGGAGATGAGGAAAATCTTTTTCACTCAGAGAGTTGTAAATCTGTGGAATTCTCTGCCTCAGAAGGCAGTGGAGGCTGATTCTCTGAATGCATTCAAGAGAGAGTTAGATAGAGCTCTTGATGATAGCAGAGTCAGGGGGTATGGGGAGGGGGCAGGAACGGGGTACTGATTGTGGATGATCAGCCATGATCACATTGAATGGCGGTGCTGGCTTGAAGGGCCGAATGGCCTCCTCCTGCACCTAATGTCTTTTGTCTGTGGGGGAATGAGCAGATGATGTTGTGGGTCTGGACAATTCCTCTGACTCGGAAGAAGAGACCCGACCTCAAATATTGTCTGTCCATTCTCTCCACAGATGCTGTCTGACCCGCCAAGTTCCTCCAGCACCTTGTGTTTTCTTCAGCATTCCAGCAACTGCAGCTTGTTATTCTGTGACCAACCTGAGGACTGTGCAGAGCAGGGACTGAGCTACAAGTTACCCATGGATCACTGGTTGTTCAGCAGTGACAGACACACTGTGGTACTGCTGCAACCAGCTGCAGGAAGCTTGGCATACGATCCTTGCAGCTTGATACTGTCATACACTGTCATGTGCCTGAAGAAGGGTCTCGACCAGAAACGTCACCCATTCCTTCTCTCCAGAGATGCTGCCTGTCCCGCTGAGTTACTCCAGCATTTTATGTCTATCTTTGGTTTAAACCAGCGTCTGCAGTTGCTTCCTACACACACTGTTGTATAAAAGGTGTCTCACCATCTGTTACCAAACTATATCAATGGTTGAAAGTTTGATTTTGCAGTTTTCAAATCTTCTTTGCACCTTCCTTGCAGTTTAAAGAGCGAGACCAGTTGGAGGCTATTTTTAAATTCTGGCGAGATCCAGATGCCAAGATGTTTCAGATCAGTAAGCTGTGGGATTTACGCAGCAGGCAGTACCTGGGCAATCGTTACGATTCAAGGCAAGGAGTGTATGACTGGGACCTGCACATGAAGCTGCACGACAGAGGGGTGAGTGGGAGAGTGTATCACTGGGACCTGCACATCAGGCTACAGGACAGAGGGGTGAGTGAGAGAGTGTATCATTGGGACCTGCACATGAAGCTGCACGACAGAGGGGTGAGTGGCTGGGACCTGTACATCAGGCTACAGGACAGAGGGGTGAGTGGGAGAGTGTATCACTGGGACCTGCATGTGAAGCTGTGCGACAGAGGGGTGAGTGGCTGGGACCTGTACATCAGGCTACAGGACAGAGGGGTGAGTGGGAGAGTGTATCACTGGGACCTGCACATCAGGCTACAGGACAGAGGGGTGAGTGGGAGAGTGTATCACTGGGACCTGCACATGAAGCTGTGCGACAGAGGGGTGAGTGGGAGAGTGTATCACTGGGACCTGCACATGAAGCTGTGCGACAGAGGGGTGAGTGGGAGAGTGTATCACTGGGACCTGCACATCAGGCTACAGGACAGAGGGGTGAGTGGGAGAGTGTATCACTGGGACCTGCACATGAAGCTGTGCGACAGAGGGGTGAGTGGGAGAGTGTAGCCGGCTCCATTGGTGTTGAGTTCAACCAAGATGTTTGGTGATGCAGAGGCTCGAAGCTCCCCCTCTACCATGTAAGCCTCAGCACAAGTTCTCTTTCTCTCAGCCTCGCAGTGTTAAAAACAACAATGTACAGTTTCAACACAAACCTCAACACAAGATACCAAAGCACGACAGATTCCTCAAATACTAGAAGTCTTTTGAGTGAAACAGCTCGTCACAAACAAAGCGTGATGAAGGGTCTCAATCCGAAACGTCACCCATTCCTTCTCTCCAGAGATGCTGCCTGACCCGCTGAGTTACTCCAGCATTTTGTGTCTATCTTTGGTTTAAAGCAGCATCTGCAGTTCCTTCCTACATCAATAAATGCTGGGGGGTTTTCTAATTTTACTGAGATGGATGTAAGACTCGTTGTGCTGTTCACTTTATAACATCTTATAACTTTTATTTCTTGTAGGCTAGTGTAATAAACAACCGACAGTATTATCAATGGAGGGATAAAGGCTTGGCCTTTGTGAATCGCGAGGGGCTCTATGATGTTCCTAACAAGTCGCTTGCTTCCGGCCTGCTCGTCAATTGTGTACGTTCAAGTTAAAGCAAATATCTGCTCTGTATCATTTGCAAACATTTGAAAATATTATACATTTATTAAGAAAATTAAGCAATGTCATAAGAACCATAAGGTTAGAAGAAATAGGAGCAGAATTAGGCCATTTGGCCCATCAAGTCTACTCTGCCATTCAATCATGGCTGATCTATCTCTCCCTCCCAACCCCATTCTCCCCATAACCTCAGTCACGTTTTATTAAATTTTAAATGAGAGATGTTTTACTGGCAATGAGAATGTGGAGCAGCATTCTTTAATCTTTATCATTGGTTTTGAACAAAAGAGAGAACAATTCAAGTAAGTCTGAAGAAGGGTCTCGACTGGATGTATTCAACAGAGAGAGTTAGATTTAGCTCTATGGGCTAATGGAATCAAGGGATATGGGGAGAAAGCAGGAACAGGGTATGGGTTCTGGATGATCAGCCATGATCATGTTGAATGGCGGTGCTGGCTCGAAGGACCAAATTGCCTACTCCTGCACCTATTTTCTATGTTTCTGTGACCCGAAACTACCGGTACCTCGTGCTGGTGAGGCCAGGAACAGAGAGATAGAGGGTATGAATTTATGGCTGAGGGGCTGGTGCAGAGAGCAGGGATTTAGATTTCTGGACCACTGGGATCTCTTCTGGGCTAGGGGTGACTTGTACAAAAGGGACGGGTTACATCTTAACAGCAGGGGGACAAACATTCTGGCAGGCAGGTTTGCTAGTGTGACACCTGTGGCTTTAAACTAAGTATTGGGGGGGAGGAGTTAACAAATTGTGAATATGAAGATGAGGTTAAAGGGAATACAGGAGATATTGCAAAAGACTCTCGGAAGAATGGGAACAGAAGTTCTAGAGGGGAAAAGAAATTAAGGGCAGGGCCAATTGTGACCGATGTGAGAGGGGAGGTAAATACAGAAGTTAAAGTGTTGTACTTAAATGCGCGTAGAGAGGAAAGAGAGCTTGAGGCTCAGTTAGTCATGGGCAAGTATGATGTTGTAGGGATCACTGAGACATGGCTACAAGAGGACCAGGGCTGGGAACTGAATATTCAGGGGTACACAACGTATAGAAAAGACAGACAGGTGGGCAGAGGGGGTGGGGTTGCTCTGATGGTAAGGAATGATATTCATTCCCTTGCAAGGGGTGACATAGAATCAGGAGATGTTGAATCAGTATGGATAGAAATGAGAAATTGTAAGGGTAAAAAGACCCTAATGGGAGTTATCTATAGGCCCCCAAACAGTAGCCTCGATATAGGGTGCAAGTTGAATCAGGAGATAAAATTGGCGTGTCAAAAATGTAATGCTACGGTGGTTATTGGAGATTTCAACATGCAGGTAGACTGGGAAAATCAGGTTGGAAATGGACCCCAGGAAAGAGAGTTTGTAGAGTGCCTCCGAGATGGATTCTTGGAACAGCTTGTACTGGAGCCTACCAGGGAGAAGGCAATTCTGGATTTAGTGTTGTGTAATGATCCTGATCTGATAAGGGGACTAGAGGTAAAAGAGCCATTAGGAGGCAGTGATCACAACATGATAAGTTTTACTCTGCAAATGGAAAGGCAGAAGGGAAAATCGGAAGTGTCAGTATTACAGTATAGCAAAGGGGATTACAGAGGCATGAGGCAGGAGCTGGCCAAAATTGACTGGAAGGAGGCCCTAGCAGGGAAGACGGTAGAACAGCAATGGCAGGTATTCCTGGGAATAATGCAGAGGTTGCAGGATCAATTTATTCCAAAGAGGCGGAAAGACTCTAAGGGGAGTAAGAGACACCTGTGGCTGACAAGGGAAGTCAGGGACAGCATAAAAATTAAGGAGAGGAAGTATAACATAGCAAAGAAGAGTGGGAAGACAGAGGATTGGGACTCTTTTAAAGAGCAACAAAAGTTAACCAAAAAGGCAATACGGGGAGAAAAGATGAGGTACGAGGGTAAACTAGCCAATAATATAAAGGAGGATAGCGAAAGTTTTTTTAGGTACGTGAAGAGGAAAAAAATAGTCAAGGCAAATGTGGGTCCCTTGAAGACAGAAGCAGGGGAATTTATTATGGGGAACAAAGAAATGGCAGACGAGTTAAACCGTTACTTTGGATCTGTCTTCACTGAGGAAGATACACACAATCTCCCAAATGTTCTAGGGGCCGGAGAACCTAGGGTGATGGAGGAACTGAAGGAAATCCACATTAGGCAGGAAATGGTTTTGGGTAGACTGATGGGACTGAAGGCTGATAAATCCCCAGGGCCTGATGGTCTGCATCCCAGGGTACTTAAGGAGGTAGCTCTAGAAATAGTGGAAGCATTGGAGATCATTTTTCAATGTTCTATAGATTCAGGATCAGTTCCTGTGGATTGGAGGATAGCAAATGTTATCCCACTTTTTAAGAAAGGAGGGAGAGAGAAAACGGGTAATTATAGACCAGTTAGTCTGACATCAGTGGTGGGGAAGATGCTGGAGTCAATTATAAAAGACGAAATTGCTGAGCATTTGGATAGCAGTAACAGCATGGATTTACGAAGGGGAAATCATGCTTGACAAATCTACTGGAATTTTTTGAGGATGTAACTAGGAAAATTGACAGGGGAGAGTCAGTGGATGTGGTGTACCTCGACTTTCAGAAATCCTTCGACAAGGTCCCACATAGGAGATTAGTGGGCAAAATTAGGGCACATGGTATTGGGGGTAGGGTACTGACATGGATAGAAAATTGGTTGACAGACAGAAAGCAAAGAGTGGGGATAAATGGGTCCCTTTCGGAATGGCAGGCAGTGACCAGTGGGGTACTGCAAGGCTCGGTGCTGGGACCCCAGCTATTTACGATATACATTAATGACTTAGACGAAGGGATTAAAAGTACCATTAGCAAATTTGCAGATGATACTAAGCTGGGGGGTAGTGTGAATTGTGAGGAAGATGCAATAAGGCTGCAGGGTGACTTGGACACGTTGTGTGAGTGGGCGGATACATGGCAGATGCAGTTTAATGTAGATAAGTGTGAGGTTATTCACTTTGGAAGTAAGAATAGAAAGGCAGATTATTATCTGAATGGTGTCAAGTTAGGAGGAGGGGGAGTTCAACGAGATCTGGGTGTCCTAGTGCATCAGTCAATGAAAGGAAGCATGCAGGTACAGCAGGCAGTGAAGAAAGCCAATGGAATGTTGGCCTTCATAACAAGAGGAGTTGAGTATAGGAGCAAAGAGGTCCTTCTACAGTTGTACCGGGCCCTGGTGAGACCGCACCTGGAGTACTGTGTGCAGTTTTGGTTTCCAAATTTGAGGAAGGATATTCTTGCTATGGAGGGCGTGCAGCGTAGGTTCACTAGGTTAATTCCCGGAATGGCGGGACTGTCGTATGTTGAAAGGCTGGAGCGATTGGGCTTGTATACACTGGAATTTAGAAGGATGAGGGGGGATCTTATTGAAACATATAAGATAATTAGGGGATTGGACACATTAGAGGCAGGAAACATGTTCCCAATGTTGGGGGAGTCCAGAACAAGGGGCCACAGTTTAATAATAAGGGGTAGGCCATTTAGAACGGAGATGAGGAAGAACTTTTTCAGTCAGAGAGTGGTGAAGGTGTGGAATTCTCTGCCTCAGAAGGCAGTGGAGGCCAGTTCGTTGGATGCTTTCAAGAGAGAGCTGGATAGAGCTCTTAAGGATAGCGGAGTGAGGGGGTATGGGGAGAAGGCAGGAACGGGGTACTGATTGAGAGTGATCAGCCATGATCGCATTGAATGGCGGTGCTGGCTCAAAGGGCTGAATGGCCTCCTCCTGCACCTATTGTCTATTGAAACGTCACCCGTTCCTCTCTTCAGAGATGCTGCCTGACCCGCTGAGTTACTCCAGCACTCTGTGAAACGTCACCTATCCATGTTCTCCACAGATGCTGCCTGACCCGCTGAGTTACTCCAGCACTCTGTGAAACGTCACCCATCCATGTTCTCCACAGATGCTGCCTGACCCGCTGAGTTACTCCAGCACTCTGTGTCTATCTTCAAGTTGACAAAGAGTTGGCCGATACTAATCACTTGTCATCAGGAGGACTGATTCTCATCTATTTAAAGAAAGGACTACTCTCTTGTTAATTGGGAGTTCACAGCAACACAACAGCATTAGATAAACGGATTAGAGGGGATTAGAAAAAGCTGCTCATCACAAAGACAGATAATGAGCTCTGTGTTTATCTCGGCTTGCTGGAGAATCTCTTAGATGTGCAGATCAACTGGAAAGTAGGCAGCAAAAGGGCAAACTGAAACAGAAACCAAATAAATCTTTTGCACTGTACATCGGTACATAATAAACTAAACTGAAACTGAAGGAATAGAAATCTAAATCTTGAGTTTAGAAAGTAACTGAGAGGGTGGCTGATCCTGGGTATGGACAGTCATATGGCCATGTGATAGAAAGAGAATTAGACCATTCGGCCCATCAACTCTACTCCAGTATTCAATCATGGCTGAACTATCTCTCCCTCCTAACCCCATTCTCCTGCCTTCTCCCCATAAACTCTGACACCCATATTAATCAAGAATCTATCTATCTGTGCCTTAAATATATCCACTGACTTGCCCTCCACAGCGTTCTGTGGCAAAAAATTCCACAGATTCACCACCCTCTGACTAAAGAAATGGACTCATCTCCATTCTAAAGGTATAATATTTGTTCCTGAGGCTGTGCCCTCTGGTCCTAGACTCTCCCACTAGTGGAAACATCCTCTCCACATCCACTCTATCCAGGCCACTCACTATTCGGTAAGTTTCAATGAGGTCCCCCCTCATCCTTCTAAACTCCAGCAAGTACATGCCCATCTATCTGTGCCTTAAATATATCTACTGATTTGGCCTCCACAGCCTTCTGTGGCAAAGAATTCCACTTACTGTATGCCCTCTGTCTCTCCCTCTCCCCCTCTCCCTCTCTCCCTCTCTCCCTCTCCCCCTCCCTCTCTCTCTCCCTCCCCCTTCCTCTCCCCCTCTCCCCCTCTCCCCCTCTCCCCCTCTCCCTCTCTCCCTCTCCCCCTCCCTCCCCCTCTCTGTGGCAGCTGTGTGGTGCCAGTCAGTGAGTGACGTGAGGATAGTGCCTTGTAGCTGAGGCAGAGCAGTGCGTGGGAAGCTGGTTCAATCTCTCTCCCCCTCTCCCTCTCCCCCCCTCTCTCCCTCTCCCCCTCTCCCTCTCCCTCTCCCCCTCTCTCTCCCTCCCCCTCTCTGTGGCAGCTGTGTGGTGCCAGTCAGTGAGTGACTGACGTGAGGATAGTGCCTTGTAGCTGCAGCACAGCAGTGCGTGGGAAGTTGGTTCAATCTCTCCCCCTCTCCCCCTCCCTCTCCCCCTCTCCCTCTCCCTCTCTCCCCCTCTCTCTCCCTCCCCCTCTCTGTGGCAGCTGTGAGGTGCCAGTCAGTGAGTGACTGACGTGAGGATAGTGCCTTGTAGCTGCAGCACAGCAGTGCGTGGGAAGTTGGTTCAATCTCTCTCTCCCGTGGGGCCGCGGAGGTTGTCACTCACAGCATCGTTTGAAGCAGCAGCCACTTAATGCTGCTGCACTCCTGGTATGTTTTGACAATTTCACCATATGTTTGAGGTGTCTTAATTTGGCACTTGCACTGCAAATTAACGCATTCAAGCAACAAACGTGGGACAATCCAATTTCTAAGATAGACACAAAATGCTGGAGTAACTCAGCGAGTCAGGCAGCATCTCTGGAGAGAAGGAATGGGTGACGTTTCGGGTCGAGACCCTTCCTCAGCCTCAAGTCTTGTTCAGGTTTGAAGAAGGGTCTCAACCCGAAACGTCACCCATTCCTTCTCTCCAGAGATGCTGCCTGTCCCGCTGAGTTACTCCAGCATTTTGTGTCTATCTTCGATTTAAACCAGCGTCTGCAGTTCCTTCGTACATAATCCCATTTCTTGACAGGTTGGCAGAAGTATTTTAGTCTCAGCACCATGACCAAGGATCAATTATTTTCCCAAATTCTTTAAACGACTGCATGCTTTTCTTGCAGAAAGGAGAGAAGATTGCAGCCCGTGGTTTCTGGGGAGACATTGTTACGAGTCCATATGTTGCATACGGAATTGTTAGTGAAGAAGGATCACTTCTGAAGAAAGCAAATGGCATCTATGTGAAGGTAAAGAATATATACCATAGGTATAAAGAAATGGTACAGCTTAAACCCTTTGTTCCTAGAGGAATGAGTGAACGAATGAATGAATGATACAATATGATACGCGAGTGCACTCAGCCTGATAAAGGATCCTAGGATTAAATATTGACCACTATTGGTTCTGGCTTTTAATGGTCAATGTGGCCTCATGTCTTCCTGCTGTAGGAGTGGTTGTGTTTCCTGAATGAGACTGTGGATCAAGGTAAGTCCACAATCTTACCTGGTGCAGGTTAGGGCCATAACACTGGTCCAACTAGACTAAGGTTGAGAATGTAATTCACTGAGCTACCTGTGCAAACTGCGATGTACACGCATATCTTTGTCATGGATACAAGAATGTTGCTCGTGTTTCTGTTCTGCAGACCGCACAGGATATCTCTCAGTACAACGTGACAGCTTTGTTCCATGAACTGCTCAGTAAGGAGAGGTATGTACTGCTGCCACAGCCAAAGGAAGAGGCCTCTCTGAGTGAGGTAACAGAAGATGAAGCTGAGGAGCTGGAAGAGGCTTCTCGCACAAGGAGCAAACCAGCTGGTGAAAGTGAGCAGACTGTGACAGAGGGCCAAGCACTGAACCAAAGCCCTGAACCAGTGGTGGACAGCACCGGGCCGACTGAATACGGTACGGTTCACAGTCTACACGGGGAAGGGGATGTAACACCACTTCTCCAGGGCATGTTGCCACTAATGATTTACTGTGTTCTTTGGATTTGTGTAGGTTGCATATTGAGCATGAGCCATCAGATTCATTATATGTGCAGGAAAGAACTGCAGACACCGGTTTACACCGAAGACAGACACAAAATGCTGCAGTAACTCAGCGGGACAGGCAGCATCTCTGGAGAGAAGGAATGTGTGACGTTTCAGGTCAAGACCCTTCTTCAGCTTCGACCCGAAACGTTACCCATTCCTTCACTCCAGAGATGCTGCCTGTCCTGTTGAGTTACTCCAGCATTTTGTGTCTACCATTCATTGTATGTTGACCATGATATATCTCTGGGCTAGTGCACAACACGAGGAAATATATCAAAACAGTGTTGCTGCTCTGGCTCAGAATGATTCTCTCTCTCAGTTCCAGTTCCCCTGAACACATCATGCATGGACATACCTTACTTACATAGTCTGTGCAGGACATGAGGAAAGTTGTTTAACTCAGTCGGGAGGGTTTAATTGTCAAATGTATTGAAATGGGACACTGAAATCCTTACTTGCAGCAGCAACAGGTCTGTCAACACAGTAAGCAACAGGTAACATCATGAACAAAGAAAAGACAATGAATAAAAAAACCCCAATACAGTGCAACATAAAACAAAGCTGGAAGCCCCTGGTGTACCAAAGGCAGTTCATGGTCCTTAGTTTAGTTGGAGTTTGTCGTGTTCTATAACCTGATGGTTGTGGGGAAGAAAGAAGCTGTTCCTGAACCTGGACGTTACAGGTTTCAGACTTCAAAACCTTATTACTGATGGCAGGAGTGAGATGAGAGTGTGGCCAGGGTGGTGTGGGTCATTGTGTGTGTGGCCAGGGTGGTGTGGGTCATTGTGAGCGTGGCCAGGGTGGTGTGGGTCATTGGGTGTGTGGTCAGGGTGGTGTGGGTCATTGGGTGTGTGGCCAGGGTGGTGTGGGTCATTGTGTGTGTGGCCAGGGTGGTGTGGGTCATTGGGTGTGTGGCCAGGGTGGTGTGGGTCATTGTGTGTGTGGCCAGGGTGGTGTGGGTCATTGGGTGTGTGGCCAGGGTGGTGTGGGTCATTGTGTGTGTGGCCAGGGTGGTGTGGGTCATTGGGTGTGTGGCCAGGGTGGTGTGGGTCATTGGGTGTGTGGCCAGGGTGGTGTGGGTCAGTGGGTGTGTGGTCAGGGTGGTGTGGGTCATTGGGTGTGTGGCCAGGGTGGTGTGGGTCATTGGGTGTGTGGCCAGGGTGGTGTGGGTCATTGTGTGTGTGGGTCATTGGGAGCGTGGCCAGGGTGGTGTGGGTCATTGTGAGCGTGGCCAGGGTGGTGTGGGTCATTGTGAGCGTGGCCAGGGTGGTGTGGGTCATTGGGTGTGTGGCCAGGGTGGTGTGGGTCATTGTGTGCGTGGCCAGGGTGGTGTGGGTCATTGGGTGTGTGGCCAGGGTGGTGTGGGTCAGTGAGAGTGTGGCCAGGGTGGTGTGGGTCATTGGGTGTGTGGCCAGGGTGGTGTGGGTCATTGTGAGCGTGGCCAGGGTGGTGTGGGTCATTGGGTGTGTGGCCAGGGTGGTGTGGGTCAGTGAGAGTGTGGCCAGGGTGGTGTGGGTCATTGTGTGTGTGGCCAGGGTGGTGTGGGTCATTGGGTGTGTGGCCAGGGTGGTGTGGGTCATTGTGTGTGTGGGTCATTGGGAGCGTGGCCAGGGTGGTGTGGGTCATTGTGAGCGTGGCCAGGGTGGTGTGGGTCATTGTGAGCGTGGCCAGGGTGGTGTGCGTCATTGGGTGTGTGGGTCAGGGTGGTGTGGGTCATTGGGTGTGTGGCCAGGGTGGTGTGGGTCATTGTGAGCGTGGCCAGGGTGGTGTGGGTCATTGGGTGTGTGGCCAGGGTGGTGTGGGTCATTGTGAGCGTGGCCAGGGTGGTGTGGGTCATTGGGTGTGTGGCCAGGGTGGTGTGGGTCAGTGAGAGTGTGGCCAGGGTGGTGTGGGTCATTGGGTGTGTGGCCAGGGTGGTGTGGGTCATTGTGAGCGTGGCCAGGGTGGTGTGGGTCATTGTGTGTGTGGCCAGGGTGGTGTGGGTCAGTGAGAGTGTGGCCAGGGTGGTGTGGGTCAGTGAGAGTGTGGCCAGGGTGGTGTGGGTCATTGGGTGTGTGGGTCAGGGTGGTGTGGGTCATTGGGTGTGTGGCCAGGGTGGTGTGGGTCATTGGGAGCGTGGCCAGGGTGGTGTGGGTCATTGGGTGTGGCCAGGGTGGTGTGGGTCAGTGAGAGTGTGGCCAGGGTGGTGTGGGTCATTGGGTGTGTGGGTCAGGGTGGTGTGGGTCATTGTGAGTGTGGCCAGGGTGGTGTGGGTCATTGGGTGTGTGGCCAGGGTGGTGTGGGTCATTGGGTGTGGCCAGGGTGGTGTGGGTCATTGGGTGTGTGGCCAGGGTGGTGTGGGTCAGTGGGAGTGTGGCCAGGGTGGTGTGAGTCTCTGATGATGCTGGCTGCCTGTATGTGGCAGCATCACCTATAGATCCCTTCGATGGTGGGGAGGTCGGTACCCGTGAGATCTTCGATGGTGGGGAGGTCAGTACCTGTGAGGGACCTTCGATGGTGGGGAGGTCGGTACCCATGAGGGACCTTCGATGGTGGGGAGGTCAGTACCTGTGAGGGACCTTCGATGGTGGGGAGGTCGGTACCTGTGAGGGACCTTCGATGGTGGGGAGGTCGGTACCTGTGAGGGACCTTCGATGGTGGGGAGGTCGGTACCTGTGAGGGACCTTCGATGGTGGGGAGGTCGGTACCCATGAGGGACCTTCGATGGTGGGGAGGTCGGTACCCGTGAGATCTTCGATGGTGGGGAGGTCAGTACCTGTGAGGGACCTTCGATGGTGGGGAGGTCGGTACCTGTGAGGGACCGGGCAGTGTCCACCACGTTGTGTAATTTCTGACACATATCCGGGCCAAGTTGCCAAACCTGTGATGCCACCTGCCAATATGCTCTAGACAGACACAGAAAGCTGGCGTAACTCAGCGGGACAGGCAGCATCTCTGGAGGGAAGGAATGGGTGACGTTTTGGGTCGAGACCCTTCAATATGCTCTCTACTGTACATCTGTAAAAGATCAAGAGAGTATTTGTCGACATACAGAATATTGTGATGATTTATCGTGATTATTTTAACCTTGGGCTTGGGTTTGTAAAATTGTCAGTGAATTCAATAACTATTTTTTCCTTCCATCAGATTACCTCCCACTGCCTGACGTAAAAATTCATTTCCTACCGTTAAACTGTGTGACAGAGCTTCATAACAGGAGCAGTTACCGAAACCTGTTCAATGTGATCTACGTCTCCTGTAGGTGAGCAGATACCTGCGTTGTGTGTTGGTTTGGCTTTGCTGCACATTCGGTGCCGACACCTTCACTGTGGACCACCCGCTTCTTGCATCTCGTGTCTTCCATATTTCCCTTCGTAACTGCTTTCTGTCATTAATTTTCTCATTTTTGTGGTTTGTGCTCTCTCTCACTTTCTAGCGATTCTCTCTTTAGACTTCACTTTAGACTTTAGAGATACAGCGGGGAAACAGGCCCTTCGGCCCATCGAGTCCGCGCCGCCCAGCGATCACCCCGTACACTAACTCTATCCTGCACACACTGGGGACAATGTTTACCGAAGCCAATTAACCTACAAACCTGTTTGTCTTTGGAGTGTGGGAGGAAACCAGAGGACCTGGAGGAAACCCACGCAGTCACAGGTAGAGCGTGCAAACTCCGTATAGACAGCACCTGTAGGTCAGGATGGAACCCGGGACTCTGACGCTGTGAGGCAGCAGCTCTACCTCTATGCCACTGTGCCGCCCACTCTCACTGCTGCCTGCTGCCTTTCTACCATGTTGTGTTTGATTCTCTTTACCTGTCTTTCCACCAGCATGGTCCACCAGTTACAGCCAGAGCTGCAGCAGATGGCTGCCCCTCGAGCAACTCTCATTGTGGAATTGACAAAGTAAGTGTTTTGTGGCTTTGATACTTCACCTGAGACCTTGTACTGATGTGACTTTAAGCCCTTCTCATAAGGTCATCAGTGACAGGAGCAGAATCAGGCCTGTCAACCCGTCAGGTCTACTCCGCTATTCAATCACGGCTGATCTATCTCTCCCTCCTAACCCCATTCTCCTGCCTTCTCCCCATAACCCCTGACACCCGCACTAATCAACAATCTATCTATCTTGAATTCCACTGATTCACTGAGCCCTGAAATAAACAGAAGGGATCCAGTGCATGGAGCGTGTGGGGGGGGGGGGGGACACTGGGTGGGAGGGGGGTGGGATAAGGTTGGGGGGGGTGGGGTAAGGTTGGGGGGGGTGAGAGGGGGGTGGGGTAAGATTGGGGGGGTGAGGCTAAGGTGGGGGGGTGAGAGGGGGTGGGATAAGGTTGGGGGGGTGAGAGGGGGGTGGGGGTACGGTTGGGGCGCTGGGGCTAAGGTGGGGGGTGGGGGGGTGAGGGGGGTGGGGTAAGGTTGGGGGGGTGAGAGGGGGTGGGGTAAGGTTGGGGGGGTGAGAGGGGGGTGGGGGTAAGGTTGGGGGAGTGGGGGTAAGGTGGGGGGGCGAGAGGGTGTGGGGTAAGGTTGGGGGGTGGGGGGTAAGATTGGGGAGGTGGGGGTAAGGTGGGGGGGCGAGAGGGTGTGGGGTAAGGTTGGGGGGTAAGGTTGGGGGGTAAGGTTGGGGGGGTGGGGGTAAGGTTGGGGGGGTGAGAGGGGGGTGGGGGTAAGGTTGGGGGGGGTAAGGTTGGGGGGGGGGTTAAGGTTGGGGGGTGGGGTTAAGGTTGGGGGGGTAAGGTTGGGGGGTGGGGTTAAGGTTGGGGGGTGGGGGTAAGGTTGGGGGGTGGGGTTAAGGTTGGGGGGTGGGGTTAAGGTTGGGGGGGTAAGGTTGGGGGGTGGGGTTAAGGTTGGGGGGGTGGGGGTAAGGTTGGGGGGTGGGGTTAAGGTTGGGGGGGTAAGGTTGGGGGGGGGGTTAAGGTTGGGGGGTGGGGTTAAGGTTGGGGGGTTAAGGTTGGGGGGTGGGGGTAAGGTTGGGGGGTGGGTTAAGGTTGGGGGGGTGGGGGTAAGGTTGGGGTGGTGAGAGGGGGGTGGGGGTAAGGTTGGGGGGGTGGGGGTAAGGTTGGGGGGGTGAGGGGGTGGGGGTAAGGTTGGGGGGGGGGGGTGAGGGGGGAGTAAGGTTGGGGGTATGAGAGGGGCGTGGGGGTAAGGTTGGGGGGGGGGGTGAGGGGGGGAGTAAGGTTGGGGGGGTGAGAGGGGCGTGGGGGTAAGGTTGGGGGGGTGGGGGTAAGGTTGGGGGGGGGTGAGGGGGGGAGTAAGGTTAGGGGGGTGAGAGGGGCGTGGGGGTAAGGTTGGGGGGGTGAGGGGGAGGTGGGGGCAAGGTTGGGGGGCTGAGAGGGGGGTGGGGTAAGATGGGGGGGGTGAGGGGGGGAGTAAGGTTGGGGTAAGGAGAGGGGGGTGAGAGGGGGGTGAGGTAAGGTTGGGGGGGTGAGAGGGGGGTGGGGGTAAGGTGGGGGGGTGAGAGGGGTTGGGGGTAAGGTGGGGGGGTGAGGGGGGTGGGGTAAGGAAGACCAGGGTCTGTAGGAGGAGATTGAGGGATGGAGGAGGGGAGGGGGTGCGGGTGGGGGTGAGGGGGAGGGGGTGCGGGTGAGGGGGTGGGGGTGGGGGTGTGAGGGTGAGGGGGTGCGGGTGAGGGGGTGCGGGTGAGGGGGTGAGGGGGTGGGGGTGAGGGGGTGCGGGTGGGGTTGAGGGGGTGTGGGTGGGGGTGAGGGGGTGGGGGTGAGGGGGTGGGGGTGAGGGGGTGTGGGTGGGGGTGAGGGGGTGGGGGTGGGGGTGAGGGGGTGAGGGTGAGGGGGTGCGGGTGGGGGTGGGGGTGAGGGTGAGGGGGTGTGGGTGAGGATTTACCATTCGTGTGGCGTGTTGTGGAACTACGTGGGCAGAGCAGGAGCCCGGCACCTGTAGTTTGCATCCAGTGTTGTTCAAGATTCAAGATTCAAGATTCAAGATAGCTTTATTTGTCATCCAATATTGGACGAAATTCAGTCACCCACAGTCCAACAATAAAAGCATTAAATAGGCATTAAAATTACATAACCCCAAAAACACACAAAAAAAGAAACATCCATCAAAGAAACATCCATCACAGTGAGTCTCCTCCAGTCCTCTCCTCACTGTGATGGAAGGCCACAATGTCTTTCCCTTCTCCTGCCGTCTTCTCCCGCGGCCAGGTTGTTGTGGTTGTCCCCCGGCTCCTTCCCCTCTGCTCTTTCAATCCAGTTGCAGGGTCCCACCCACCCCGTCATGTTGACTGCCCAGTCCTTCCACAGATGCTGCCTGACCCACTGTGATCTTCCACTTACTCCCGGTTCTTTGCTCTGAAACTGTTGAGCCTGACTCGGCACCGACACGGATGAGGGTTTGCAGTGAGGTGTGGCGTTGTGTCTTGTCAGGTTCATGTTGGATTTGCGGAGTGAGACAGTGGGCAGGTTTGCCGATCGTGCCGCTGAGCTGGCAGCCGGCGCTGGCTTCCTGCCGTTCGGGAGTGTGGACAGTGAGAGAGATGCTTTTGCACGGTTTGAACTAAAAGAGGACCCGTAACTCTCGTCGTCTGTGGTGAGGCAGCGATGAACCAGACAGACCGTCCACATCAATGTCTCCACTGGCAAGTACCCATCGCCCAGAAGCTTCAAACACTGGCGGTGGCTCCAATATCAGTCACTCCAAGGAAATCTGAAAACAAACTGCTGGAGGGATCCTCATTGCAAGAACACAGTGCACGATGGAGCACCTTGTCCATTACATCTTCTGCATCTAAGCTTGGGTCTTGAATCTGTAGTGCTGAATAAAGATAGATAAACGTTGACATCCGACAGTGTGAACATTCCATCCCATTAAGACAAAGTTATAGTGTGATGTACCTGAAATAATAACAGCCAGAATCAGTGAACAAAGTTTGTCAAGTCTGCCCCTCTACTGGTCAATGTTCCTCCTTGACTTTGTGTACATGCAGGTGTCCCTGACGTCAGTGTACACGTCTCTGTGTTCCCACACTCCAAAGACATACAGGTTTGTAGGTTAATTGGCATTGGTAAAAATTGTAAATTGTCCTTTGTGTGTAGGATAGCGTAAGTGTACAAGGATCACTGGTCAGCATGGACTCGGTGGGCCGAAGGGCCTGTTTCTGCGGCAACGACCAGCGAGCAGTCCTGAGCCCGCTACCTCACTGGTGACCCTCAGACTATCTTTAATCAGACTTTCCTGGACTTTACCTTGTACTAAACGTTATTCCCTTTATCATGTATTTGTACAATGTGGACGGCTCGATTGTAATCATGTACAGGCTTTCCTCTGACAAGAAAAGCTTGCAAGAAAAGCTTTTCACTGTATCTCGGTACACATGACAATAAGCTGAATTAAACTCATGTTACAGGGCCCATTGCACAAAGAACAACGTGCTGGCCAACACCAAGTCATACAAGACTTTCTATATGAGAGTGCAGTACCTCACGATGCCACAGTGTGGTGCTGCTGGGCACTGGGCTTGGTTCTTGGTCCAAACTGGAGGTGGCAGAGTGTGGACTTCAGCAAGAAGGGCTTCTTGGAGAAGAAGAGCTGCCTTAAATGTAGTCGCGTGTGGTTGAGTAACTATAGGAGGGTGAAGACTATTCCATGCTTTAATTGTGTGAGGGAAGAATGAATTGCTGTACACGTCTGTCTTGATAGCTGGTATCTCAAATTGAATCAAATGCCCTCGTCTACGTTTGGTGATAGGTTCTCCTGACGTGTTTGGTGTAGATGTGGTAATCTATGTCGATCTGACCATTTAACATTTAACTCCAACACTGTGAGAGCTTTGTATTAGGACAGTGGAGGTTCTGTGGCCAAACGGTCATCGTGCCATCTGTGAACAAGCGGCTGCACTGGGCAGGGTCAGTGTATGGGCAGGGGGTGTGTGGGCAGGGGGGTGTATGGGCAGGGGGGTGTATGGGCAGGGTCAGGGTATGGGCAGGGGGGTGTATGGGCAGGTCAGGGTATGGGCAGGGGGGTGTATGGGCAGGGTCAGGGTATGGGCAGGGTCAGTGTATGGGCAGGGGGTGTGTATGGGCAGGGGGGGTGTATGGGCAGGGTCAGTGTATGGGCAGGGTCAGGGTATGGGCAGGGTCAGTGTATGGGCAGGGTCAGTGTATGGGCAGGGGGGGTGTATGGGCAGGGGGTGTGTATGGGCAGGGTCAGTGTATGGGCAGGGTCAGTGTATGGGCAGGGTCAGTGTATGGGCAGGGAGGGTGTGTATGGGCAGGGTCAGTGTATGGGCAGGGTCAGGGTATGGGCAGGGTCAGTGTATGGGCAGGGGGGGTGTATGGGCAGGGTCAGTGTATGGGCAGGGGGGGTGTATGGGCAGGGTGTGTATGGGCAGGGGGGTGTATGGGCAGGGTCAGTGTATGGGCAGGGGGGGTGTATGGGCAGGGTGTGTATGGGCAGGGGGGGTGTATGGGCAGGGGGGGTGTATGGGCAGGGGGGTGTATGGGCAGGGGGGTGTATGGGCAGGGGGGTGTATGGGCAGGGGGGTGTATGGGCAGGGGGTGTGTATGGGCAGGGGGGTGTATGGGCAGGGGGGTGTATGGGCAGGGGGGTGTATGGGCAGGGGGGTGTATGGGCAGGGGGGTGTATGGGCAGGGTCAGTGTATGGGCAGGGAGGGTGTATGGGCAGGGTCAGTGTATGGGCAGGGAGGTGTATGGGCAGGGGGGTGTATGGGCAGGGGGGTGTATGGGCAGGGTCAGTGTATGGGCAGGGGGGTGTATGGGCAGGGGGGTGTATGGGCAGGGGGGTGTATGGGCAGGGTCAGTGTATGGGCAGGGTCAGGTTATGGGCAGGGTCAGGGTATGGGCAGGGTCAGGGTATGGGCGGGGTCAGGGTATGGGCGGGGTCAGTGTATGGGCAGGGGGGGTGTGTATGGGCAGGGGGGGTGTATGGGCAGGGGGGGTGTATGGGCAGGGGGGTGTATGTGCAGGGTCAGTGTATGGGCAGGGTCAGTGTATGGGCAGGGTCAGTGTATGGGCAGGGTCAGTGTATGGGCAGGTTCAGGTTATGGGCAGGGTCAGTGTATGGGCAGGGGGGTGTATGGGCAGGGGGTGTGTATGGGCAGGGGGTGTGTATGGGCAGGGTCAGGGTATGGGCAGGGGGGTGTATGGGCAGGGGGGGTGTATGGGCAGGGTCAGTGACTGGCACTCCCACTGGACCAGGTTACGGGTGTTACAGTCAGTGGGATAGAGCCAGGGAGACATTGAGTAGCTGTATTTCAATGACTGTTGGCAGATCAATTTCCCCCCTGGGATACATAAAGATCTATCGTATTATATCGTATCATATCGTACCGTATTGCTGATATTTGAGCCCACCCATGGCCTCTTCTCCTGGCCACACAGCCACATACACCTGATTCTGGAAGTCATGCCAACCTCTCTGCCCACCTCCGACAACCTACACAGTTTTATGCTCGAGTTTATTAACAGAAACAGACTGCTTTTTGGTGGAAACAAGGACCTGCAGATGCTGGTTTACACAAAAGGACAGAGTGGATAAAGTGAAAGGGATGTATTCATGAGAGAGTTAGATTTAGCTCTTAGGTCTAATGGAATCAATAGATAATAGACAATAGGTGCAGGAGGAGGCCGTTCGGCCCTTCGAGCCAGCACCACCATTCAATGTGATCATGGCTGATCATTCTCAATCAGTACCCCGTTCCTGCCTTCTCCCCATACCCCCTGACTCCGCTATCCTTAAGAGCTCTATCTAGCTCTCTCTTGAATGCATTCAGTGAATTGGCCTCCACTGCCATCTGAGGCAGTGAATTCCACAGATTTACAACTCTCTGACTGAAAAAGTTTTTCCTCATCTCCGTTCTAAATGGCCTACCCCTTATTCTTAAACTGTGGCCCCTAGTTCTGGACTCCCCCAACATTGGGAACATGTTTCCTGCCTCTAACGTGTCCAACCCCTTAATAATCTTATATGTCTCGATAAGATCCTCTCTCATTCTTCTAAATTCCAGTGTATACAAGCCTAGTCGCTCCAGTCTTTCAACATAGGGATATGGGGAGAAAGCAGGAAAGGGGAACTGATTCTGGATGATCAGCTATGATCATATTGAATGGCGTTGCTGGCTCGAAGGGCCGAATGGCCTCTTCCTGCACCCATTTTCCATGTTCTGTTCTATGTTCCATGTTCTATGTTCCATGTTCCATGTTCTGTTCCATGTTCCATGTTCTATGTTCTAAGATAGACACAAAATGCTGGAGTAACTCAGCTGAAGACTCTGGTCTGAAGAAGAGTTTCAACACGAAATGTCACCCCATTCCTTCTCTCCAGAGATGCTACCTGTCCCGCTGAGTTACTCCAGCACTCTGTGTCTATCTTAGGTGTAAACCAGCATCTGCAGTTCCTTCCTGCACACAAAGTGAACGAGCCTGTCTCTGTGCTGTGCAGCACTATGATTCTAAGAAACTTCAAATGCTGGAACCTTGAGCAAAATAACCAAAGAGCTGGAGTAACTCAGTGGGTCAGGCAGCATCTGTGGAGAGAATATTCTGAATCTGGATCAGACTGGAAAGGTGTCCTGACCCCAACATGTGGTCTGTTCCTTCCCTCCACAGATGCTGCCTGACCTGCACTTTGTGTTCTGCGGTTGGTCAGTGAGCAGCAAGTGGCCTGAGGAGAGGGAGGGAGGAACTGAGAAACAGAGCTGTCAGCAGAGTGGCTGATTTACACTTCACCCCCACTGATCCTTGGTGTGGTGGCATGTTGGCAAAGATTTACAGGAGCGTTCAGAATAGAAATCACGCACACACGACAAATCCCCATCATCACAAACCTCTGCCATCAAATCCTCCTTAATCCTTCCTGCTTGGATCATCATTCACTGCGCTGGACCCTGGTCTCATGTTAATCTGCTTTTGTTGTCTCAATATAAAAATACCGGGCACCTGTTGAAAATGTCCATGATCTGCTCATTGGCCAAAAATAAAATCTTATGTAAAACAAGACGTCTAATTGCTGCCTTTTAAAGTTGAGACTCTGGCCGATCTATTTCCATCAGACAATGTCACCACATAGACAATGGGAGCATTAGACAAGAACTGGCGGACTAGATTAGGGAAGAGAAAACCCAGCTACCACCCTTTGCTGTTTCAGTGACCTAGAGTCATTGTGGCAGAGAAGGAGGCCATTTGGCCCATCGAGTCTGTACTGACCATCCCACGCAGTTCCATTCTCTTGTGTAGGAAGGAACTGCAGATGCTGGTTTACACCAAAGACAGACACAGAGTGCTAGTGGGGGGAAGGGGGGGTGGAACGGTAGGGAGAAGGGGGGGTGGAAGGGACAAATGGGTGTGGGTTCAGGGGGGGCAAGAGGAAGAGGGAGATGTTGCCAGGACTCAAGGCCTGATCTACATGGAGAGGTTTAGATTTTTTTTAGATTTAGAGATACAGCGCAGAACCAGGCCCTTCGGCCCACCGGGTCCGCGCTGCCCAGCGATCCCCGTACATTAACACTATCCTACACCCACTAGGGACTATTTCTACATTTTGCCAAGCCAATTAACCTACAAACCTGCACGTCTTTTGGAGTGTGGGAGGAAACCGAAGATCTCGGAGAAAACCCACACAGGTCACGGGGAGAACGTACAAACTCCGTACAGACAGCGCCCGTAATCAGGATCGAACCTGAGTCTCCGGCGCTGCATTCGCTGTAAAGCAGCAACTCTACCGCTGCGCTACCGTGTAGCACTAGGACTTTATTCCTTGAAGCGCTGAAGGTCTCAACCCAAAACATCACCTGTCCATGTCCTCAACAGATACAATCTGACCAGCTGAGTTACTCCAGCACTTTGTGTCCTTTTGTGTATGAACCAACATCTGTAGTTCCTTGTTTCTATATTGCACTGCGAGTGCCTATGTTTTGCCCTGTTTATGTGTACCTACTTTCTTTCATTCTTGTTCTCATCTGGTTTATACTCTGCGTCACTTGCTAACGATTCACTCATTGTTACTCCAGCACTCAGTCTCTTTCTCTTCTTCCCCTCCCTGTTCTCTGCCCAAATTACTGGAAGGATTTAAGAGACAGTTAGATAGAGCTCTAGGGGCCAGTGGAATCAAGGGATATGGGGAGATGGCAGGCACAGGTTACTGATTGTGGACGATCAGCCATGATCACAATGAATGGCTGTGCTGGCTTGAAGGGCCAAATGGCCTCCTCCTGCACCTATTTTCTATGTTTGCCAAACACTTTCTGTGTCTTTCTTTACACCCCGTTCCCTTTCTTCCAAACTCAGACCATTGTTTCACCCGCCCAATATCTGCAAGATATTGTGATGGCAATAATTGGAGAGAAGGAACATCTCACAGTTATAAATGTTTATCTGCTGAACACCAATGTTTTCAAGGCTTTCCCCTGTGTAACCAGTCTTTAACTTTGCATTTAGGAGATCTATTATTCTTGAAATCCTATTTTAAGGAACACCCTCGGTTTCCTTTACGTTCTTCCTGGCCAAAGGGTCGGCCACACATAGAGTGTCAGGTTTCTGCCCTCGTTATGTCCTGCTCTCCCTGCCTGTCATCTCCCCACTCTCCCACTGGCCCTGGATACAGTCACATCTCTCTCTATCTCTCTCTCTCCCCATCTCTCTCTCTCTCCCTCTCTCTCTCTCTCTCTCTCCCTCCTTCTTTCGCTTATTTTCTTGGACTGCCTTTTGAGGTAAGAGGAATATTTTGTTTAGTAGAACTAATCCCGGCTAATTAGCCCTTAATCTGTGTTGTCCCTGCTCCTCTGCAGCTGGCTTTACAGCCCATGAGGAGTTGAGATTCCCTGCCCCAGGGACCACTATCAGCAGGACGGTGAATGAGATTCTATGTTCCCGTGGATGATACAGCTGTCATCCATGGAGATCTCCAAGTGGAGCGTGCATGGGGTCAGTTTTGTTCAAGTGTGTGCATGGACATAATGGGCCGAAGGGTCTGTTCCATGACTGAATATTGATTTGTCTAACTTCAAGTCACCCTTGCATCCCCCCTCTCTCTCCATCCCTCCCCACCCAGGACGTACCAGCTCCAAAGTCGTCCTGTTGAGTCTCATTGTAATTCATTCTCACCTAGCCCACAGCTAACAATGGCCTCCTGGTCACCTTTTGGCATATCTTTCATTTATTTGTTTTATATCTCTCTACATCGCCGTCTATATCTGTTATTTCCCTTTTCCCTGACTCTCAGTCTGAAGCAGGGTCTCGACCCGAAACGTCACCTGTTCCTTCTCTCCAGAGATGCTGCCTGACCCGCTGAGTTACTCCAGCACTCTGTGTCTATGTTCTGTTGTATGGTTCTATGTGAGACTTTCCTTTGAATTATAACGAGTCGACTATTTTCTAAACGGAGAGTGGATTCGTAAATCGGAGGTGCAAAGGGACTTGGGAGTTCTGGTGCAGGACTCCCATAAGGTTAATTTACGCTGAAACTTTTACAAGGAAGGCAAATGCAATACTAGCATTTATTTCGAGAGGACTAGAATATAAAAACAGATGTAATGCTGAGGCTGTGTAAGCCACTGGTCAGTCTGCATTGGGAGTATTGTGAGCAGATCCTGCCCAATATCTGTGGAAGGATGTGCTGGCTCTGGATAGGGTCCAGAGGAAGTTTGTGAGAACGATCCCAGGAATGAGTGGGTTAACGTATGATGAGTGTTTGTCGGCACTGGGCCTGTACTCGCTGGATGGATGTGGATAGGATGTTTCCACTAGAGGGAGAGTCTAAGACCAGAGGGCACAGCCTCAGAATAAACGACCGTACCTTTAGAATGGAGATACGGATGGATTTCAGCCATGTTTGAATGGCAGAATAGACTTGATGGGCCGAATGGCCTAATTCTACTCCTATGACCGATGAGCGTCTGAACGCATCAAAGCGGGAAGGAGTGAGGGTGATTGGAGAGGTCGTAGCTGAATACGGCAACGTCACGTTGGTGGGACTTCACAGCAGGCACCCTTGGGTGGGGTGAGGATTGCACAGCGGGCACCCTTGGGTGGGGTGAGGATTGCACAGCGGGCACCCTTGGGTGGGGTGAGGATTGCACAGCGGGCACCCTTGGGTGGGGTGAGGAAAGGAGTCCCTGTCACCCCAAGCCTCAAACCTGCCGTCACCCTTCCTCAGCAAAGACACTGCCTCCTATCTGCAGCTGGTGGTGAGGCAGGTACGCTGAGACGAGACCAGCAGCTGAGTGACACTGGCAGCAGCGGGTGGAGCTGCTGCCTCACAGCGCCAAAGACCCCGGTTCAATCCTGACCTCAGGTGCTGCCTGTGTGGAGTTTGTACGTTCTCCCTGTGACCACGTGGGTTTCCCCGAACATCCTGCATAGACGTGCTGGTTTGTAGGTTGGTTGGCCGTGTAACCTGCCCGTGGTGCAGGTGAGAGGTGGAATATAGTTGATGGGAATGCAGGGGAAAGTAATGGTGAATGGGATTGGTCTATGAGCCAGCATGGGACTGAATGGGCTGAATAGTCAAAGAGCTGCACAGCACGGAAACAGGCCATTCAGCCCACCCAGTCCATGCCAACCCAACTGACATATTGGGCTAGTCCCACTTGCCTACACTTGACCCATGACCCTCTAAACCCTTCCTATCCACACATCTGTCCCAATGTCTTTGGGAAGTCCTGGAAGTATCATCTTCCTCTGGCAACTGTATTCCCCACACTGGCTATCCAGCCCCAAGAGCTAAATCCAGCTCTCTCTTGAAAACATCCAGTGAATCAGCCTCCACTGCCTTCTGTGGCAGAGAATTCCACAGATTCACAACTCTCTGGGTGAAATGGTTTTCCCTCATCTCAGTCCTAAATGGCCGACCCCTTATTCTTAAACTGTGTGACCCCTGGTTCTGGACTCCCCCAACATGGGGAACATGTTTCCTGCATCTAGCCTGTCCAATCTTTTAATAATTCTATATGTTTCTATAAGTTCCCCTCTCATCCTTCTAAACTCCAGTGAACACAAGCCCAGTCGACCCATTGTTCCATCACACATTAACGCACTCATCCCTGGAATGTGATGGTCTTGGCGAGGCCTGCCCTCCCTCTCCCCCCTGTATCCTCCCACTACTCTCATCCCCCCCCCCCCCCCTCCCTCTGTCCCGTAAACATCAGCGACATTCCCCACACCCTCTGATTTTCCTCCTGGGATGTTTGCCAAGTTGTTGTGGAGATCACCGCGTAACTCCCAGTCTCTGTAAAAAATCTCGCTGGTAAAATCCCTGCTCGCTTTTGAACTGAAGGATAACAGGACCATCGTAAACGTTGCAAGTTCACTGGTCCTAATAACAGTGAGAAGGTTGTTGGCTGACCTTTAAACTCTCTGCTACATGGGACAACATTTCCAGCACATACTTGTGTGATGAAGCCGTTCATTCAAACCAGCGCTGATTTCTCAGAATAGCCCAGCAGTTACAAGAGATGACCGTTGTATCCCCTATTCTATTCCTGATCAGATGTCGAGCAGACCAAGGGGATTATGTCAGCCATTCCCATGCCAAAGTCCATTGTGTTCACCACCAGCCAGAAATATGATCGCATTTTAAAATGCCCAGCTGTCAGTGGAGTGTTGGGAAACGTCTCGATCCGCTCCTTTCATGGTGTTGCTGCCCTATTGTCAGGCTCACGGACAGCCAGCCAAGACCTGGGAGCCTTGAACAAAAACCAAGTGTTTCTGAAATGCAATCTGACTTTTATATTAAACCCCCTCCTCATTGTACAGTCATGTAACCTTCTCATTGGGTTCAAAGTCACGCAAAGGCATTGCCATGCTGGCCCCTGCAATTTGGGCAATGTCACCCAATGGATCAGGAGCCAGGGTGACACCCTGCAGTGTTTCATGAGTCAGGGTGTCACTGTGCAGTGGTCCAGTGTTTCATGTCAGGGTGCCACTGTGCAGTGGCCCAGGGGTCAGCGTGACACCCTGCAGTGGCCCAGTGTTTCATGAGTCAGGGTGCCACTGTGCAGTGGTCCAGTGTTTCATGAGTCAGGCTGCCACTGTGCAGTGATCCAGTGTTTCATGAGTCAGGCTGCCACTGTGCAATGGTCCAGGGGTCAGCGTGACACCCTGCAGTGGTCCAGTGTTTCATGAGTCAGGCTGCCACTGTGCAATGGTCCAGGGGTCAGCGTGACACCCTGCAGTGGTCCAGTGTTTCATGAGTCAGGGTGCCACTGTGCAGTGGTGTGGGGGTCAGCGTGACACCCTGCAGCACTGGTTCTGTGTGTTGGGTTGACTGTGCCCCGTCCAACACGTTGGGTTCACCCCTCCTCTCCCCTCCCCTCTTTGAGCCACCGTGCACCCACTGTGTCCCAGAACATCCGATGGGCCAGTCTTTGTCATCCCCCCCCCCCCCCCCCCACACAAACACAGGAGGCAGGTGGGGGTACGAGGGACTGTAGGCACTGGTTTACAAACAAACACTCAAAGTGCTTTGTGATTAGCACTATCCCACACACTAGGGACAATTTACAATTTCACCAAAGCCAATAAACGTACTTTTTGGAGTGTGGGGGGGAAACCAGAGCACCCAAAGAAAACCCACGTGGTCACGGGGAGAACGTGCAAACTCCGTACAGACAGCGCCCGTAGTTAGGATGTAACCTGGGTCTCTGTCGCTGTGAGGCAGCAGCTCTACCCGCTGCACCATTGTACTGCCGCAGTGAATGTTGTAATATGTGTTACGTGCGGATTTCCAGAAGTGTCCGGGCTCCTGCAGAGTTTCTCGATGTTGGTTCTGTACACATCCTGTGACTCTGTGTTCTCTCCACAGGTAGCCCCCAGGCAGTAGGATGTCCGACGTCGAGGAGCAGGCTGATTACGAGTAGGTTTTGTGAATGTTTCCTCTTCACCTCCCCATCGCCCCTCCCCACGTCTTCGTGTTCTGTGATAGAAGGAGGCCATTCAGCCCCTCAAGGCTGTGCCGGCTCTCTGGGCAATGCAATCAGTTCCATTTCTCATTAATCTCCCACTGTGATCTCCACGAGTCTGAAGAAGGGTCCTTCTCTCCTGAGATGCTGCCTGACCTGCTGAGTTACTCCAGCACTCTGAGCTTTACTCTTTGTATAAATTTACACTTATTCAAACTAGTTCCATTTTATTCTCAGCAGAATCCCCAAAGAATTGATAAACTGTTTGGTTTCATTCCAAAAGGATCATCTTGTTCCACCACCTTGCCATGATTCTGTCACCTCCATTTACAACGTGGCTTACCTGCACTGTGAAAAACACGACTCATTACATTTGATTCATTACTCCAGATTTCGGGCCTAACTAGGGGTTGCCAACTTCCTCGCTCCCAAATACGGGACAAAGGGTGACGTCACCGCCCCGCGCCCCACGTGACCTCACCCAGCCACGCCCGGCCCGGGCGGCCGCCATTGGTGGAGCGGGAGCACGTGGCCGCTGGCTGGGTGAGGTCACGTGGGGCGCGGGGCGGTGACGTCACCCTCTGTCCCGTATTTGGGAGTGAGGAAGTTGGCAACCCTACTAATACGGGACAAGGGCGGTCCCATACGGGACAAACTACTTTAGCCCAAAATACGGGATGTCCCGGCTAATACGGGACAGTTGGCAACTCGAGGCCCAACTCAATGAAACACCAGTGAAGGGAAGCACCCACTTGTCATATAATGGCATCAACATGATTAGGGTTTTTTTAAAGAGCTAGTTAACATGTAGGTAGGTATCTGTTCCTTTGTTGCATGTAGAGTCATCGCTTGCAGCTTGGTATATTCAGTTAGGTAGTTAGATAATACTTTGGCTTTGGGTTTTGTTTTCTTAGTTGAGTGTTGATCCTGGAGTTATAGCACATGTACTTTGTGTTTTAGTTATAATTCATTTGGTTAAAGCCTTCTGATTAAACTGATGATTTTTAATGTTATATTCATTGACCAGTTTCTTTTTCTCTCCACTCTCTGACAGGGAACAGCCGGAAGGTAGGTGTCAGATTGTCCTGTATTCATCTCCGGTGGAATAAATCCTGACCTTTGCCTTTCCTCGTCGGGATGGGATGGGAAGGGAAGGGCGTTTAGTGATTTATGCAGAAAACAGCGGGTGATGAAAAATGTGAAATGTATAAATGATGCAAATAGTCAGCAGGTCAGGCAGCATCTGTGAAGTGATCATTTATTACATCCGTAGCAATACTGGGACTGGGTTTCATCATGTTAAGCTCACAAATCGAAGAGTTTAGAAACATCTACCATAGGTGCAGGAGGAGGCCATTCGGCCCTTCCAGCCAGCACCGCCATTCAATGCGATCATGGCTGATCATCCACAATCAGTACCCGGTTCCTGCTTTTTCCCCGTATCCCTTGATTCCGTTAGCCCAAAGAGCTAAATATAACTCTCTCTTGAATACATCCAGTGAATTGACCTCCACTGCCTTCTGTGGCAGAGAGTGAAGAGTTGAATCTTTAACTCCAGGAAGTCCTTCTCTGGAAGGTATTTTACTGGTGGTGGGCAGAGTGTGGGGCACAGACAGGAGGTCACAGAGTGAAGGGAACACCTGTATCAAGCAGTGTCCATTGTACGGACACTGGGCACTGGGCACTGGCAGTGGGCACTGGCACTGGATGCTGGGCACTGGCAATGGGCACTGGCCAGTGGTCTGTGTAGCCCCCCACTGTAATCAGCAATGGACTAGAGTGGGAGAGGGGGGAGGATGAACACGGGGGCAATGGGAAGCTGGGGGCGAGACTGTGTGGGAAACAGAAGTATTCACCCCTTTTGCTGCCACATGTTTAATAACTGATGCTCTTTGTTGTCACAGATGATGAGCCTGAGGAAGGTATGTTGAGTGGTTACCATCTGTGTCCCCCCCCCACCCACCCCCCACCTCCCACCCAGGTGATGCACAATCTCCTCCCCCCCACCCCCCCACCCCAACTCCCACACACCCCCCAACTACCGCGAACACCCACCCCACTCCCACACACCAACCCCCTACCTAACTAATCCCCACTCCCACTCTCACACACCCCCTCGACCCACCCCCCACCCACCCACTCAACCCCTAACCCCACCCCACACTTCACAAAGCCTCTTGTATCCCACCTACTAACCATGAAACAATGCTTGTTCTCTGTGCTAATATTGGCCCAGTGAGTCTCTGCCTTAAAACATCAGATTAATTATTTGTGTCGTTATAGATTTGAGACATTGGTTAACATAGCCACAGTTGTGTAAATATGGGGGAGGGTCACACCTCCGACTTGCTGTGCGTGTAAACACACACCTTGGCACAACTCCCTGATCAAAGATCTGCCCAGATCTCACAGAGATCAGTTGTTTAGTTTATTGTCTCGTGTACCGAGGTACAGTGAAAAGCTTTTGTTGCGTGCTAACCAGTCAGCGGAAAGGCAACACATGATTACAATCAATGCATTTACAGTGTATAGACACATGGTAAGGGAATAACGTTCAGTGCAAGGTAAAGCCAGCAAAGTCTGATCAAGGATAGTCCGAGGGTCACCAATGAGGTAGACAGTAGTTCAGCACTGCTCTCTGGTTGTGGTGGGATGGTTCAGTTGTCTGATAACAGCCGGGAAGAAACTGTCCCTGAATCTGGAGGTGTGTGTTTTCACACTTCTGTACCTCTTGCCCGATGGGAGAGGGGAGACGAGGGAGTGACCGGGGTGAGACTGGTCCTTGATGATGCTGCTGGCCTTGCCGAGGCAGCGTGAGGTGCAGATGGAGGCGATGGAAGGGAGGTTGGTTTGTGTGATGGCCAATGTTGGACAATGACACAAATACTGCCAGCACCTGGTGCAGGAGCAGGCCATTTGGCCCATTTATCCAGCTCTTTCGTGCTGTCCACTGCACAGATTATAGGTCAGGCCACACTCTGGGCATCGGGTGCAGGTCCCAGCACCTGACGGCAGGAAGGTGGAGCAAGGCAGGGTGCAGACAAGTGACCAGGTTTAGCAAGTGGCCGGGGTACCAGGGAGCCTGAGGTACCAGGTGAGACCAGGTGAGACCAGGTTTAGCAAGGCAGGGTGTAGACAAGACTGTGGCCGGCGTACCGGGGGGATACCAGGTGTGGTGGGACCTTCCCTGAGGCAGGCACTGAGAGTGGAGTCCACACAAGTTGTATTACACTATGAGGGTGACCATGGTCACATTGGACCCCAGGTGAGGGGAGTCTAAAACCAAGGGCACAGTTCCAACGTGAGGGGGGACAGGTTTAAAGTGGAGGGGGCAGAGTGACAGAGCGGGCTGTCAAAGGAAGGGAGGAGGGGGAGGGATGTTTGGACAGGTTCTATCTGAGAGTGTACACGTCTGCTGCGGTTCTGTGTTGAGGGTCACCTCTCTCTAACGCTCTCTCTCTGTCACTGCCCACCTCGGTCGCTCGCTCGCTCGGTCGGTGTGTGAAGACGATGAGCAGTACGATCAGGAAGGTGAGTGTCTGCCCCTGGACCCTGTGTGAAACACAACGCTGACAGACAAACGCAAATCAGTGTAACTGCCCCGGTCTGCTAATCAACAACTCCTGCAGAAACACACGCATGCTGGCATTCACTAACGCGTGTGTGTGTGTGTGTGTGTGTGTGCGTGAGTGTGCGTGAGTGTGCGTATGTGTGTGTGTGTGTGTGTGTGAGGGTGCAATTTGTAAAAGACATTCCCTTGGGACTATAGATCTAATGTGAATTGTCACCAGTGTGTTACCGCTTGGATCTTTCCTCGTCCGGCAATTTCCATGGAATCTGAGCTCAAATCCGACCTGGCGCGACCCCACCGCGACCCTCACTTGATAATCCTTGCCATCATTTCCAGCCTCGGCCTTTTGCTGAAACCTGTTCTAATGTCTCCGCCTCCCCCTCTATGCACAACACAGTTCATCTGCACCAGGACTTGACCCACTCCAAACTGGCGTTCCCCACTCAGGCAGCTAAAGGAATTACATTGGTAGTCAAAGACAGACACAGAGTGCTGGAGTAACCCAGCAGGTCAGGCAGCATCTGTGGAGAACATGGATAGGTGACGTTTCACAGAGTGCTGGAGTAACTCAGCGGGTCAGGCAGCATCTCGGGAGAACATGGACAGGTGACGTTTCGTGTCTCGACCCTAAACATCACCCATTCCTTCTCTCCAGAGATGCTGCCCGTGTCGTTATTCCCCTCTCCTCGCCCGTCCCTCGCTGCCTGAGATCCACACTCCCCATCTATTAGCCCCACATCACTCCCACTTGGCCCAGCTGTCTGAAGCCTCGTTGTGCAGCTTGCTGTTGGAGCAGGGCCGCTCTGCTGAGCTGTATGTGCAGATTGTGATAGAAACATAGAAACATAGAAAATAGGTGCAGGAGTAGGCCATTCGGCCCTTCGAGCCTGCACCGCCATTCAATATGATCATGGCTGATCATCCAACTCAGTAGCCTGTACCTGCCTTCTCTCCATACCCCCTGATCCCTTTAGCCACAAGGGCCACATCTAACTCCCTCTTAAATATAGCCAATGAACTGGCCTCAACTACCTTCTGTGGCAGAGAATTCCACAGACTCACCACTCTCTGTGTGAAGAAATGTTTTCTCATCTCGGTCCTAAAAGACTTCCCCCTTATCCTTAAGCTGTGACCCCTGGTTCTGGACTTCCCCAACATCGGGAACAATCTTCCCGCATCTAGCCTCTCCAACCCCTTAAGAATTTTATATGTTTCTATAAGATCTCCCCTCAGTCTTCTAAATTCCAGCGAGTACAAGCCCAGTCTATCCAGTCTTTCCTCATATGCAAGTCCCGCCATCCCAGGGATTAATCTGGTGAACCTTCTCTGTACTCCCTCTAAGGCAAGAACGTCTTTCCTCAGGTTAGGAGACCAAAACTGCACACAATACTCCAGGTGTGGTCTCACCAAGGCCCTGTACAACTGCAGCAGAACCTCCCTGCTCCTAAACTCAAATCCTCTTGCTATGAATGCCAACATACCATTCGCTTTCTTCACTGCCTGCTGCACCTGCATGCTTGCTTTCAATGACTGGTGCACCATGACACCCAGGTCACGTTGCATCTCCCCTTCTCCCAATCGGTCACCATTCAGGTAATACTCTGCTTTCCTGTTCTTGCCGCCAAAGTGGATAACCTCACATTTATCCACATTATATTGCATCTGCCATGCATTTGCCCACTCGCCTAATCTATCCAAGTCACTCTGCAGCCTCCTAGCATCCTCCTCGCAGCTAACACTGCCACCCAGCTTCGTGTCATCCGCAAACTTAGAGATGTTGCATTCAATTCCCTCGTCCAAATCATTAATATACACTGTAAATAACTGGGGTCCCAGCACTGAGCCTTGCGGTACCCCACTAGTCACTGCCTGCCATTCCGAAAAGGACCCGTTTATTCCTACTCTTTGCTTCCTGTCCGCCAACCAATTTTCTATCCACCTCAACACTGAACCCTCAATATCGTGTGCTTTAAGTTTGAACACCAATCTCCTATGTGGGACCTTGTCGAAGGCCTTCTGAAAGTCTAGATATAACACATCGACTGGTTCTCCCTTATCCACTCTACTAGTTACATCCTCGAAAAATTCTATAAGATTCATCAGACATGATTTGCCTTTGGTAAATCCATGCTGACTTTGTCCGATGATTTCACCACTTTCCAAATGTGATGCTATCACATCTTTAATAACTGACTCTAGCATTTTCCCCACTACCGATGTTAGACTAACTGGTCTATAATTCCCCGTTTTCTCTCTCCCTCCCTTTTTAAAAAGTGGGGTTACATTAGCTACCCTCCAATCCTCAGGAACTACTCCAGAATCGAAAGAGTTTTGAAAAATTATCACTAATGCATCCACGATTTCTGAGGCTACTTCCTTAAGCACTCTGGGATGCAGCCTATCTGGCCCTGGGGATTTATCTGCCTTTAATCCATTTAATTTACCTAACACCACTTCCCGACTAACCTGGATTTCCCTCAGTTCCTCCATCTCATTAGACCCCCGGTCCCCCGCTATTTCCGGCAGACAGTTTATGTCTTCCTTAGTGAAGACAGAACCAAAGTATTTGTTCAATTGGTCTGCCATCTCCTTGTTCCCTATGATCAATTCACCTGTTTCCGACTGCAAGGGACCTACATTTGCCTTAACTAATCTTTTTCTCTTGACATATCTATAAAAGCTTTTGCAGTCTGTTTTTATGTTCCTTGCCAGTTTTCCCTCATAATCTATTTTCCCTTTCCTAATTAAGCCTTTTGTCCTCCTCTGCTGGACTCTGAATTTCTCCCAGTCCTCTGGTATGCTACTTTTTCTGGCTAATCTGTATGCTTCATCTTTTGTTTTAATACTATCCTTGATTTCCCTTGTTAGCCACAGATGCACTACCTTTCCTGGTTTGTTCTTTTGCCAAACTGGGATGAACACTTGTTGTAGTTCATCCATGCGACCTTTAAATGCCTTCCATTGCATGTCCACCGTCAACCCTTTCAGCATCAATCGCCAGTCTATCTTGGACAATTCACACCTCATACCCTCAAAGTTACCTTTCTTTAAGTTCAGAACACTTGTTTCTGTATTGACTTTGTCACTCTCCATCCTAATGAAGAACTCCACCATATTATGATCACTCTTGCCCAAGGGGCCTCGCACAACAAGACTACTAACTAACCCTTCCTCATTACTCAATACCCAGTCTAGAATGGCCTGTTCTCTCATTGGTTCCTCGACATGTTGGTTTAGAAAACCATCTCTCAAACATTCCAAGAAATCCTCTTCCTCAGCACCCCTGCCAGTTTGGTTCACCCAATCTATATGTAGATTGAAGTCACCCATTATAACTGCTGCACCTTTAGTGCACGCATTTCTAATTTCCTGCTTGATGCCATCCCCAACCTCACTACTGCTGTTAGGTGGCCTGTACACAACTCCCACTAGCGTTTTCTGCCCCTTAGTGTTTCGTAGCTCTACCCATATCGATTCCACTTCCTCCAAGCTAATGTCCTTCCTTTCCACTGCTTTAATCTCCTCTCTAACCAGTAACGCTACCCCACCTCCTTTTCCTTTCTGTCTTATCCCGCCTGAATATACAATATCCCTGGATGTTGAGCTCCCAGCCTTGGTCACCCTGGAGCCATGTCTCCGTAATCCCAACTATATCATAATCATTAATAACTATCTCCTGCGAGACGGGGCAGGGTTGGTAGCAGCACCGTTACATGCGTGGTGTGGTGTGGTGTGGTGTGGTGTGGTGTGGTGTGGTGTGGTGTGGTGTGGTGTGGTGTGGTGTGACGGAGCAAGGTTGCTGGCACCTCGTGTGGCCCACACTGGCTGCCCACACTGGCTGCCCACACTGGCTGCCCACACTGGCTGCCCACACTGGCTGCCCACACTGGCTGCCCACACTGGCTGCCCACACTGGCTGCCCCACACTGGCTGCACTAGGGCAAGGCTGGGATACAACATCTTCAGCACAAACTCCGAGCATCGTGAAGCAAACCCTTGCCCTGATGGTTCACCCCGAGGCCTCAGTCAGACCCCGCCACAGTAAACGTTGTGTCTGCTGAGAGAAAGTGAATGACAGTAAAATGAAAGCTAAAGGCAGTTGTGAAAGACTGTGGTGGAACATTGGCTGCACGTCCCAGTTATTTAGGACGATGACACAAAATTAATGAATGACCAACTGCAGCTCATTAAAGTCTGTACTAATGATGTCTATTTTCCTCTCTCACTCCTTGCTCCCACGTTCCCTCCATCTCTCATTGCCCATCCTTCACCGTCTGCCATCGGGGATCCTGGGCATCAGCTCAACAGGGTAAGTGCGGCCCCACTCAGCGTTACTGCACCGTGACAGCAGGGGAGCAAGGAGCAACGAAGATTGATGAGGGTGTAGCCGGGACCTGAGGGTCTGAGCTACTGGGAGGGGTTGGGTTGGGCCAGGCTGGGACCAGAGGTGGGGTGGGGCAGGCTGGGACCAGAGGTCATAGAGTCATAGAGTCCTACAGCACAGAAAGAGCCCCTTCGGCCCATCGTGTCCGCGCCGCCCGTTACCAAACACAGTCTAATTTTAATCCCATTTTCCCGCATTTGGACCGTAGCCCTGAATGTTGTAGCATTTCAAGTGCCCATCCAAATGCCTCTTAAACGTTGTGAGTGTTCCCGCCTCCACCACCACCCCAGGCAGTGAGTTCCAGACTCCAACCACCCTCTGGGTGAAAAAGTTCTTTCTCACATCCCCCCGAAACCTCCCTCCCCTTACCCTGTATCTATGTCCCCTCGTTGTTGAACCTTCCACCAGTGGAAGAAGTTCCCCGCCATCTACCTTATCTATGCCCCTCATAGACAATAGACAATAGACAATAGGTGCAGGAGGAGGCCATTTGGCCCTTCGAGCCAGCACCGCCATTCAATGTGATCATGGCTGATCATTCTCAATCAGTACCCCGTTCCTGCCTTCTCCCCATACCCCCTGACTCCGCTATCCTTAAGAGCTCTATCTAGCTCTCTCTTGAATGCATTCAGAGAATTGGTCTCCACTGCCTTCTGAGGCAGAGAATTCCACAGATTCACAACTCTCTGACTGAAAATGTTTTTCCTCATCTCAGTTCTAAATGGCCGACCCCTTATTCTTAAACTGTGGCCCCAACCTGAAATATCCCATTATCTCCTCAAATGCTGATGATCATGTCCCCTCTCAGCCTTCTCTGCTCCAGGGAAAACAACCCCAGTCTGCCCAGTCTCTCCTCATAGCCGAGGCCCTTCATCCCTGGCAGCATCCTGGTGAATCTCCTCTGCACCCTCTCCAAAGCTATCACATCCTTTCTATAATGTGGTGACCAGAACAGTACACAATACTCCAGCTGTGGCCTCACCAGTGTTCTGTACAATTCCTTCATTACCCCCCTACTTTTATATTCGATGCCCCGGCTAATGAAGGCCAGTAACCCATATGCCTTTTTAACCACCCTGTCCACCTGTCCTGCTGCCTTCAAGGACTTGTGTACCTGTACTCCAAGGTCCCTCTGTACCCCTGTCTTCCCTAGGGTCCTTCCATTCATGGTGTACTCCCTCTCCAAGTTATTTCTGCCAAAGTGCATCACCTCGCACTTTTCAGGATTAAATTCCATCTGCCACTGCTCCCCCCATCTGACCATCTCATCTATATCTTCCTGCAGCTTGCAGATCCCTTCTTCGCTATTCACCACCCCCCCTAACTTTGTGTCATCTGCAAACTTGCTGATCATGCCCTGTACATTGACATCCAGATCATTAATGTAGATTACAAACAGTAAGGGACCCAACACCGATCCCTGCGGCACCCCACTGGACACCGGCCTCCAGTCACAGAAGCACCCTTCTACCATCACCCTCTGCCTTCTGTCACTAAGCCAGTTTTTTATCCATTTTGCCAAAGTGCCCTGGATCCCTTGGGCTCTTACCTTCTTGACTAGTCTCCTGTGTGGGACCTTGTCAAAAGCCTTACTGAAATCCATGTATACCACATCCACTGCACTACCCCCATCTACCTCCTTGGTCACCCCTTCAAAAAAATTCAATCAAGTTAGTCAGACACGACCTTCCCTTAACAAAGCCATGTTGACTATCCTTAATTAACCCTCGATCCTCCAAGTGAAGACTGATTCTGTCCCTCAGAATCTTTTCTAGCAGCTTCCCCACCACCGATGTCAGACTCACCGGCCTGTAGTTCCCAGGTTTATCCCTACTGCCCTTTTTAAATAATGGCACCACATTAGCTATCCTCCAGTCCTCCGGTACATTCCCTGTTGCAAGAGAGGCTCTGAAAATTTGTGCCAGAGCCCCCGCAATCTCCTCCCTTGCCTCTCAGCATCCTGGGATACATCTCGTCAGGGCCCAGAGACTTATCCACTTTGAAGCCTGCCAGAGCCTCCAGCACAGCCTCCCTGTCAATAGCAATATGCTCAAGAACATCACAACCCTCCTGCTCCATTTCTAAGTCTGCATCGCCCTCCTCCCTCGTAAAAACAGATGCAAAAAATTAATTTAAAACATCTCCTACATCCTCTGGCTCCACACACAGCTTTCCACTATGGTCCCTGATGGGCCCCACTCTTTCCCTCGTTATCCTCTTACCCTTGATATACTTATAGAACACTTTGGGATTTTCTTTTATTTTGCCCGCTAGTGCTATCTCATGGCCCCTTTTTGCTCTCATAATTTATTTTTTAAGAACCGCCCTACACCTTCTGTATTCCTCTAATGATGCCTGTGCCTTAAGTTCTTTATGCCTTCCAAAAGCCCCCCCTTTTTTTCGAATCAATCCTACTATATCGTTCGACATCCAAGGTTCTTTGGACTTGTTTGTCCCACCCTTAAACTTTAGGGGAACATGCTTCCTCTGTACTTTTTCAATTATTCCTTTGAATGACTCCCACTGTTCTGATGCGGTCCTCCCCACGAGAAGCTGATCCCACCAGGGCCAACTTCTGCCTTATCAGATTCAAATCGGCTTTGCCCCAATTTAGAAATTTTCCTCTTTCCTCTGGTCCCTCTTTATCCTTTTCCATTACCACCTTAAATATCACTGAATTGTGATCACTGTCACCAAAATGCTCTGCCACTGACACTTCAGCCACCTGTCCGGCCTCATTTCCCAAGATTAAGTCCAATACCGCCCCCTCCCTTGTTGGACTTTCAACATATTGGCTCAAAAAGCCCTCCTGGATGACCCTTAGGAACTCTGCACCCTCTGGGCCCTTGACACTTTGGCTATCCCAATCAATATTCGGGAAGTTGAAATCCCCTACTATTACTACCCTGTTGTTTTCACACACCCCTGAGATTTGCCTACAAATATGTTCCTCTATTTCCCTCTGACTGTTTGGGGGTCTGTAGTATACACCCAGTAAGGTGCATGCCCCTTTTCTATTTCTCAATTCCACCCAAATAGCCTCATTTGAGGAACCCGCTAATATGTCATCCCTTCTTACAGCAGAAATAGATTCTTTGATTAATACTGCAACACCCCCTCCCCTTTTTCCCTGCTCTCTGTCTCTCCTGAAGATTCTATATCCTGGAATATTGAGCTGCCAGTCCTGCCCTTCCTTCAACCATGTTTCCGTAATGGCAACAATGTCGTACTCCCATGTGTTCAGTAACACCTTCAATTCATCCCCCTTGCTTCCAATACTCCTTGCATTAAAATAAATGCCGTTCAGACTTGCCCTACCCCATTGTGCTGGGGCATTCTTGTTCTGCCTCCCAATCTGACCAGTTTTTTCCTCTATATTTTCCTTCTCCTCACCCCCTATACTTGCTCCATGCTGTATCCCAACCCCCTGCCAAATTAGTTTAAACCCTCCCCAACAGTGCTAGCAAACCTCCCCGCCAGGATATTGGTCCCCCTCTGGTTAAGGTGGAGTCCGTCCGGCCTATACAGTTCCCACCTTTCCCAGAAACAGGCCCAATTATCCAGAAAAACCAATCCCTCCCCCCTGCTCCAACTCCTGAGCCACACATTAAACTGCTCTATCCTCCTATTTCTATACTCACTAGTTCGTGGCACAGGGAGTAATCCAGAGATTACAACCTTAGATGTCCTACACTTCAATCCTCTACCTAGTCCTTTTTTTAACTCTCTTCCTAGCCCCCTAAATTCTCCTTTCAGGACCTCTTCCCTTATCCTACCTATATTGTTGGTACCTATATGTACCACGACCTCTGGCTCCTCTCCCTCCCCTTTCAGGATATCCTGGACACGCTCAGATACATCCCGGACACCGGCACCAGGGAGGCAAACCACCATCCGGGTCTCCCGACTGCGTCCACAGAATCGCCTATCTGACCCCCTCACTATAGAGTCCCCTATCACTATCGCTCTCCTCTTCCTTTCCCTACCCTTCTGAGCAACAGGGCCGGACTCCGTGCCAGAGGCCCGGGCACCGTCGCTGCCCCCAGGTTGGCTGTTCTCCCCAACAATACCTAAACAGGAGTATTTATTACCAAGGGGTACATCCACTGGGGTACTCTCTAGTCCCTGCCTCTGCTCCTTGCCCCCCCTAACTGTGACCCACTTGTCTACCTCCCGTGGTCTTGGAGTGACCACCTCTCTATAACTCCTCTCTATAACCTCCTCACTCTCCCTAACCAGACGGAGGTCATCAATCTGCCGCTCCAGGTTCCTAATACGGTCCCTTAGGAGCCCCATCTCGTCACACCTGGCGCAGATGTGGATGTCTGGAAGACTATCAGACTCCCAGATTCCCCACATCCGACACCCAGAACAATAAACTGCCCTGGCACTCATACTCCCCAAACAAAGCCCCGTGCTCGGTTATTAAACCTACCGCCCGGCCGCTGCTCCACCCGCTCCAACCGCCCACCCAAAAGAACTGAGTGATCTCCTGGGAGAGGCGAAAAACCGGATAAAAAACCCAGGCCAATTTGGGAAAAAAAATCCGGGAAATTCCTCTCCGACCCCAAGCTAGGCGATCGAAACTTGTCCGGGAGATCACACAGGTCTTACTCCTTACTATCCCCACACAATACTTCCCAAGCTGCTGACTGCTGCTGACTGCTGCTGCACTGCTGCTGACTGCTGCTGCTCTGCTGCTCTGCTGCTGACTGCTGCTGACTGCTGCTGACTGCTGCTCTGCTGCTCTGCTGCTGACTGCTGCTGACTGCTGCTGACTGCTGCTGACTGCTGCTGACTGCTGCTCTGCTGCACTGGCTGCTCTGTTGCTGCTCTGCTGCTGACTGCTGCTCAGATGGGGTGGGGCAGGCTGGGACCAGAGGTGAGTGGGGCAGGCAGGGACTCTAGACCCGGGTTGGGGAGGCTGGGGGTTTATTCTTTGGGGCGCAGGAGGCTGAGGAGCGATCTTACAGAGGTGGATGAAATCAAGAGGGGAATAGATCGGGTGAATGCACAGAGTCTTTTACCCAGAGTAGGGGGATCAAGAATCAGGGAACATAGGTTTGAGGTGAGAGGGGATGGTCCTTGCCTCAACCACCTCCTGTGGCAGCACGTTCCATACACCCACAGCCCTCTGTGTGAGGAAGTTGCTCCTCAGGTTCTGAATTATTTGCAGTCTCACTATAAACCTCTGTCCTCTGTTCTTGCCGTAACATTTGTTCTCTTTCTCCCACAGAAGAGGAGCGGCCCCGGCCAAAGTAAGTCACCGCGGTTCCTCTTCGCGTGTCTAACCAACCCCTCTGTGAGGAGCTCTGCATTTGAAAGCAGCAGAAGGGGTGGATCCAGAGTGCGGTTGCCAACTATCTCGCTCCCAAATACAGGACAGTGGGTGACGTCACCGCCCCACGCCCCACGTGACCTCGCCCCGCCAGCGGCCGTGTTGTACGCAACCCGCATCCGCCATTGGTGGGGCGCGGAGTGGTGACGTCACCCTTTGTCCCGTATTTGGGAGTGAGGAAGTTGGCAACCCATCTAATACAGGACAAGGGCAGTCCCGTACGGGACAAACTAATTTAGCCCAAGATACAAGATGTCCCGGCTAATACGGGGCAGTTGGCAACCCTAATCCAGAGTGAATTTCTCAGTCTCAGCCAATAACAAAAGCTGAATGAGCCCAGAAGCTGATCCGGGAAAATCACTCTCTTTCATCTAAATAACCTCCATCGTTGCAATATTAATAATAATAATAATAATTCATTTATTTTATATAGCGCCTTATCGGATGCTCAAAGCGCTTTACAAAAACAATCAACATAAAAACAAACAGACAAACTATCCTAACGGAAAAGTGGCGAATAAACAACGCCAGCGTCCTCTCACGTCAGGGTCCGGCAGTAGACAACAAAAAGCACAGGACACACAGACACAATTTTTACACAAACAGCCATCACAGTGATTGCTCTAGGCACACCCTCACTGTGATGGAAGGCAGATGTTTGGCAGATATTGACCAGATGTTTAATCTTTCGTTCAGTTTAGTTTCATTTATTGTCACGTGTACTGAGGTACAGTGAGAAGCTTTTGTTGCGTGCTCACCAGCCAGTGGAACGACAAAACATGATTACAATCGAGCCGTTCACAGTATACAGATACACGATAAGGGTAGATTGACACAAAATGCTGGAGTAACTCAGCGGGACAGGCAGCGTCTCTGGAAAGAAGGAATGGGTCTCGCCCCGAAACGTCACCCATTCCTTCTCTCCAGAGATGCTGCCTGTCCCGCTGAGTTACTCCAGCATTTTATGTCTATCTTCGATTTAAACCAGCGTCTGTAGTTCTTTCCTATACAGGATAAGGGAATAACGTTTAGTGCAAGATGAAGTCAATAGACAATAGACAATAGGTGCAGGAGTAGGCCAATCGGCCCTTTGAACCAGCACCGCCATTCAATGTGATCATGGCTGATCATTCTCAATCAGTACCCCGTTCCTGCCTTCTCCCCATACCCCCTGACTCCGCTATCCTTTAGAGCTCTATCTAGCTCTCTCTTGAATGCATTCAGAGAATTGGTCTCCACTGCCTTCTGAGGCAGAGAATTCCACAGATTCACAACTCTCTGACTGAAGTCCAGCAGAGTCTGATCATAGTTCAGGATCTCTTCATACTGCGTGAAGAATCCCAACACTATCCATATGTGGGCTGCCCTTGTTGGTCTGAGGCCAGCAGACTGCAGCCGATGTTAATGTGTGCAGACAGGAACTGCAGATGCTGGTTTAAACCAAAGGTGGACACAAAATGCTGGAGTAACTCAGCGGGACAGGCAGCATCCCTGGAGAGAAGGAATGGGTGACGTTTCGGGTCGAGACCCTTCTTCGGATGTTAATTGGATCTGTTGTTAAACCTGCAAGTGTGATCATTAATGCCTACTCCACGTAACATGCCGTTCACTGACTCTGAACGTTGACGAGCCTCTGTACTGAAGTTTGTAATCCACAAACACAGCCAGAGAGTTGTTCGGATCAGACACTGGCCCTTCATCCCACCCTGTCCATGCCGGCCAAGTTACTCCAGCATTTTGTGTCTATCTTCGGTGTAAACCAGCATCTGCAGTTCCTTCCTCCATAGGTCCATAAGTGGTCCCAATCCGCTCGCAGTAACTTGGCTAGCATGGACAGGGTGGGATGAAGGGCCAGTGTCTGTGCCAAACAATTCTCTGGCTGTGTTTGTGGATTACAAACTTCAGTACAGAGGCTCGTCAACGTTCAGAGTGTTGGGGAACATGGTTTATGTGGTTTCTCATCCCAAGGTAACACTCTGTTCTCTCTCTCCCAGGCTGGTTGTTCCCCAGATCTCTGGTCCCAAGATCCCAGATGGAGAACGTGTGGACTTTGACGTACGTTCAGTCTGGTGACAGTAATTGGGAGTGTGGGTTCGAGTGTGTTTCACTGTGTGTAGTGTTGTTGTGGTTCTCCCCTGTACTGTCCCTTCCTGAATGTGTTGGCAATGTGTCATGTTTAATATTTAGTTTAGTTAGTTTAGAGATGCAGTGTGGAAACAGGCCCTTCAGCCCAACTTGCCCACGTCGGCCAACATGTCCCAGCTACACTAGTCCCACTTGCCTGTGTTTGGTTCATATCCCTCCAAACCTGTCCTGTCCATGTACCTGTCTAACTGCTGCTTAACCTGGACCCAAGGTCCATGCGTTAATGTTACTGGAAGAGAGAGTGCCGTGGGTCGGGGCTCAGAGCCGGTACAGGGGAGAGGGATGTAGCTTCACAATGAGATGTCCGCTCAAAGCTACAGGGGACGATTGCCCTCCATGAGGGGGGGGGGGGAGAACAGTGGACGATGGGGACCCGGCGTGAGGGGGGCGACGTGAGGGGGCGGCATGAGAGGGGGGGGAGAACAAAGGGGGCGGCTAGGGGGGGGGGGGAGAACAAAGGGGGACACTTTGTAACTTTGGCGGCGCCCTTTATGTAGTAACTATTTGCACACCTTGGGTGGGCAAGCAAAGATTTTTTGTCACACGTGGCAATAAAGTATTCAATTCAATATTCCCATTACGTGGGCACATAAATAACAAACAGAATGGGGAGGGGTGGGCAAGGGGTGACAAAACAGCACCAGGACCAAATACCATGCAGTTGTGTGCAGATGTGTACAGATGTGTGCAGCTGTATTACAGTTGTGTGCAGTAGTGTACAGTTGTGTGCAGCTGTGTACAGTTGTGTGCACAAGTATGCAGATGTGTGCAGTTGTGTGTAGATGTGTACAGCTGTGTGCAGATGTGTAGTTGTGTACAGATGTGTGTAGTTGTGTGCAAATATGTGTAGTTGTGTGCAGAAGTGTACAGCTGTGTGCAGTTGTGTGTAGATGTGTACAGCTGTGTGCAGATATGTACAGCTGTGTGCAGAAGTGTACAGCTGTGTGCAGAAGTGTACAGATGTGTGCAGATGTGTACAGATGTGTGCAGGTGAAGGCTGGTTCATGTACTGCCTCCTACAGGACATCCATCGCAAGCGCATGGAGAAGGACCTCCTGGAACTGCAGACCCTCATCGACGCTCACTTCGAACAGAGGAAGAAGGAGGAAGAGGAGCTGATCTACCTGAAGGACAGGATTGTAGGTATTCTGTCGCCTTGGAGCAAGGCAAATCTGTTCAGTTCAGTCTAGTTTATTGTCCCATGTATCGAGGTACAGGGAAACGCTTTTGTTGCGAGCTAACCAGCCAGCGGAAAGACAATACACCATTACATTTGACCCAGATAGTACTGATATATGGTAAGGGAATAACGTTTAGTGGGTCATTGGGAGTCTGGCCAGGGTGGTGTGGACCAGGGTGGTGTGGGCCAGGGTGGTGTGGGTCATCAGGGTGGGGTGGGTGGGGGTGTGGGTCAGGGTGGTGTGGGTCAGGGTGGGGTGGGTCAGGGTGGGGTGGGTGGGGGTGGTGTGGGTCAGGGTGCGGTGGGTCAGGGTGGGGTGGGTCAGGGTGGGGTGGGTCAGGGTGGGGTGGGTCAGGGTGGGGTGGGTCAGGGTGGGGTGGGTCAGGGTGGTGTGGGTCAGGGTGGGGTGGGTCAGGGTGGTGTGGGTCAGGGTGGTGTGGGTCAGGGTGCGGTGGGCCAGGGTGGTGTGGGTCATCAGGGTGGGGTGGGTGGGGGTGTGGGTCAGGGTGGTGTGGGTCAGGGTGGGGTGGGTCAGGGTGGTGTGGGCCAGGGTGGTGTGGGTCATCAGGGTGGGGTGGGTGGGGGTGTGGGTCAGGGTGGTGTGGGTCAGGGTGGGGTGGGTCAGGGTGGGGTGGGTGGGGGTGGTGTGGGTCAGGGTGCAGTGGGTCAGGGTGGGGTGGGTCAGGGTGGGGTGGGTCAGGGTGGGGTGGGTCAGGGTGGGGTGGGTCAGGGTGGGGTGGGTCAGGGTGGGGTGGGTCAGGGTGGTGTGGGTCAGGGTGGTGTGGGTCAGGGTGCGGTGGGTCAGGGTGGGGTGGGTGGGTCAGGGTGGTGTGGGTCAGGGTAGTGTGGGTCAGGGTGGTGTGGGTCAGGGTGGTGTGGGTCAGGGTGGTGTGGGTCAGGGTGGGGTGGGTCAGGGTGGTGTGGGTCAGGGTGGTGTGGGTGGGGGTGGTGTTGGTCAGGGTGGGGTGGGTCAGGGTGGTGTGGGTCATTGGGTGGTGTGGGTCATTGGGTGGTGTTGGTCAGGGTGGGGTGGGTCAGGGTGGTGTGGGTGGGGGGTGTGGGTCAGGGTGGGGTGGGTCAGGGTGGGGTGGGTCAGGGTGGGGTGGGTGGGGGTGTGGGTCAGGGTGGTGTGGGTCAGGGTGGTGTGGGTCAGGGTGGTGTGGGTCAGGGTGGGGTGGGTCAGGGTGGGGGTGTGGGTCAGGGTGGTGTGGGTCAGGGTGGGGTGGGTCAGGGTGGGGTGGGTGGGGGTGTGGGTCAGGGTTGTGTGGGTGGGGGTGGGGTGGGTCAGGGTGGGGTGGGTCAGGGTGGTGTGGGTCAGGGTGGTGTGGGTCAGGGTGGTGTGGGTGGGGGTGTGGGTCAGGGTGGGTGGGGGTGGTGTGGGTGTGGGTCAGGGTGGGTGGGGGTGGTGTGGGTCAGGGTGGGTGGGGGTGGTGTGGGTGTGGATGGGGTAGGTCAGAGTGGTGTGGGTCAGGGTGGGTCAGGGTGGTGTGGGTGGGGGTGTGGGTGGGGGTGTGGGTCAGGGTGGGGTGGGTCAGGGTGGTGTGGGTCAGAGTGGGGTGGGTCAGGGTGGGGTGGGTCAGGGTGGGGTGGGTCAGGGTGTGTCAGGGTGGGGTGGGTCAGGGTGGTGTGGGTCAGGGTGGTGTGGGTCAGGGTGGGGTGGGTCAGGGTGGTGTGGGTCAGGGTGGGGTGTGGGTCAGGGTAGTGTGGGTCAGGGTGGGGTGGGTCAGGGTGGGGTGTGGGTGGGGGTGGTGTGTGGGTCAGGGTGGTGTGGGTCAGGGTGGGGTGTGGGTGGGGGTGGTGTTTGGGTCAGGGTGGTGTGGGTCAGGGTGGGGTGTGGGTGGGGGGGTAGTGTGGGTCAGGGTGTGTGGGTCAGGGTGGTGTGGGTCAGGGTGGTGTGGGGTCTCTGATGATGCTAGCTGCCTTTTAAAGGCAACGCTTCCTGTAGATCCTTGGACGGTGAGGAGGTCAGTACCCGTGATGGACCGGGCAGTGTGTGGTGGGGGGGGGGGTCAGTGTGGGTCAGTGCCATCGCCGTGCCCACAATGCCAGGGGTCCGTGTTGTGTCCACAGGAGCACCGGCGGTCCGAGCGGTCCTGAGCAGCAGAGGGTGCGGGCGGAGAAGGAGCGAGACCGGCAGACCCGGCTGATGGTCAGGTCTGCACACTCACCCCATGACCCCCACCCACCCTCCCTCACCCCCACCCCCTCCACTGCACCCCACTCCCTCACCCTCCCTGCACCCCTCACCCGCACCTCCCACACCCTCCTCCCGCACCCCCTCCCTCCCCCGCACCCCAATGACCCCCTCCCCCACACACTCCCCCCTCCCCCACCCCCTCCCCCACCCTCCCCCCGTACCACCTCACACTCCCCCGCACCCCTCCCCCCACCCCAATGACCCCCACCCCCTTCCTCACCCCCACACACTCCCCCCTCCCTCACCCCTTCCCAATACCAAAGGACCGCCCGCACCCCCTCCCCCCTCCCTCACCCCCATGACCCCCACCACCACACACTGCCCCCTCCCCCACCCCTTCCCAATGACCCCGCACCCCCTCCCCCCCTCCCTCACCCCCATGACCCCCACCCCCCACACACTCCCCCCTCCCTCACCCCACTGACCTCAGCACCCCCTCATCCTCCTACTCCCCCTCCCTCTCCTCCCCTCTCCCTCTCCCCCCCCCCCCCCCCCCGGTTGGCCCTCCTGGGGTGGGCAGGTCATCGTTGGCGATGGGCTCACTGACCTTTCACCCCCCCCTCTCTCTCTCTCCTCGCCAACAGGATGAGAAGAACCGCAAGGAGGAGGAGGAGGCGAAGAAGCGGGCGGACGATGATGCCAAGAAGAGAAAGGTGCTCTCCAACATGGGGGCACATTACGTGTGGCTACCTGGTGAAGGTACGGACTTGCCCAGCGCACGGCCCCTCTGCTCCACCTGATCCAGGCCAATGATGATGAGGGGGACTCACTGAAACTTACCGCACAGAGAGAGGCCGGGATAGAGTGGATGTGGAGAGGATGTTTCCACTGGTGGGGGGAGTCCAGGACCAGAGGGCATAGCCTCAGAATTAAAGGACATTCTTTTAGAATGGAGACGAGCAGGAATTTATTTAGCTAGTTCATGTGTCGGAGCAGAATTAGGCCCATTCGGCCCATCAGGTCTCCTCCGCCATTCAATCATGGCCGATCTATCTCTCCCTCCTAACCCCATTCTCCTGCCTTCTCCCCGTAACCCCTGACACCTGTACTAATCAACAATCTATCTATCTCTACCTTAAAAAAATCCACTGACTTGGGCTCCACAGCCGTCTGTGGCAAAGAATCCCACAGATTCACCCCCTCTGGCTAAAGAAATTCTCCTCATCTACTTCCAAAAGGAACGTCCTCTAATTCTGAGGCCGTGACCTCTAGTCCTAGACTCTCCCACTGGTGGAAACATCCTCTCCACATATGAAATTATTCCAGGAATATTTAGATTATTCACACAATGGGTGGTGTAAGTCTTCAATGTAAGTCAGCATGTTGGGCGTGGGTCAGCATCTTCAGTGTGGGTCAGCATCATCAGTGTGGGTCAGCATCATCAGTGTGGGTCAGCATCTTCAGTGTGGGTCAGCATCATCAGTGTGGGTCAGCATCATCAGAGTGGGTCAGCATCTTGGGCGTGGGTCAGCATGTGGGGCATGGGTCAGC
>NC_135992.1:16431122-16529693 GCF_053455715.1 Rhinoraja longicauda | reverse complement strand
GACCTACACCGCCCCCCCACACTGTCCCCCCCCACACTGACCCACACCCCCCCCCCACACTGACCCACACCATCCCCCCAAGGCTGCCCCAACTCCACACGCTGACCCACACCGTGACCCCTCACGATGACCCACACCGTCCCCCCCCCCCACACCGTCCCCCCTCACACTGACCCACACCCCCCCCACACTGACCCACACCCCCCCCCACACTGACCCACACCATCCCCCCAAGGCTGCCCCAACTCCACACGCTGACCCACACCGTGACCCCTCACGATGACCCACACCGTCCCCCCCCCACGCTGACCCACACCGTGACCCCTCACGATGACCCACACCAAGAGAGGATGGGCCGAAGGGTCTGTTTCCCTGCTGTACGATTCTTAAATGTCTGTGAAATGCTGTTGTGTTTCTGTGCAGAGAGAAAGCTAAAGAGCTGTGGGAGTGGATGTACCAGCTGGAGGCAGAGAAATTTGACCTGATGGACAAACTGAAGGGACAGAAGTATGAGGTACATGGGGGGGGGGGGGGGGGGAGAGAGGGGTGGGGGGTAGAGAGAGAGGGGTGGGGGAGAGAGAGGGGTGGGGAGAGTGAGGGGTGGGGGAGAGAGAGGGGTGGGGGAGAGAGAGGGATGGGGAGAGAGAGGGGTGGGGGAGAGAGAGAGGGGTGGGGGAGAGAGAGGGGTGGGGGAGAGAGAGGGGGGGGAGAGAGAGGGATGGGGAGAGAGAGGGGTGGGGGAGAGAGAGAGCGGTGGGGGAGAGAGAGAGGGGTGGGGAGAGAGAGGGATGGGGAGAGAGAGGGATGGGGAGAGAGAGGGGTGGGGAGAGAGAGGGGTGGGGAGAGAGAGGGATGGGGGAGAGAGAGGGGTGGGGGAGAGAGAGAGGGGTGGGGGAGAGAGGGGTGGGGAGAGAGAGTGGTGGGGGGGGGGAGAGAGAGAGGGGTGGGGAGAGAGAGGGGGAGAGAGAGGGGGAGAGTGAGGGGTGGGGGAGAGAGGGGTGGGGAGAGGGGTGGGGAAAGGGACTGCATTCCCACTCACTCCACACCCACATTCACCCCCACCCCCACAAGAGGAGTGAACATTTAGCTCATCAGCTCAGTGTAGTTTATTGTCACGTGTACCGAGGTACAGTGAAAAGCTTTAGTTGCGTGCTAACCAGTCAGCGGAAAGACAATACATGATTACAATGGAGCCGTGCACAGTGTAGATACATGATAAGGAATAAGGTTTAGTTGAAGGTCAAGCCCAGTAACCAGGCAGTGGGTGCAGGTTTGTGTCACTGGGTGAATGAATGCAGGGCTGGCGTGGAGGTGTGACCTGCTCTCTGATACAATCGTCCTCGTTCTGCATCATTTCCAGATTAATCTCCTGCATAACCGTATCAATGAGCACCAGAAATTGTGAGTACATCGGGGAAAACCTTGCTGCTACCCCACCCGCCCAGACCCCACCCCCACTGACCCTGCCCCCCCACCCCACCCGCCCGCCCACCCCCCTGACCCTGCCCCCACCCGCCCTGCCCCCACCCGCCCTGACCCCGCTCCCCCACCCGCCCTGACCCTGCTCCCCCACCCGCCCTGACCCTGCTCCCCCACACGCCCTGACCCTGCTCCCCCACCCGCCCTGGCCCACCCTGACCCACCCGCCCTGACCCTGCCCCCACCGGCCCTGCCCCCACCGGCCCTGACCCCGCTCCCACCCCCCCCCACCCCCCCGTCCTGTGCGAGACACCTCTGGTTACCTCCACTTACATCCTCCCTCCCTGTGCTGGATGTAACAGTGGATGAAGTAGACACAAAACGCTGGAGTAACTCAGCGGGACAGGCAGCATCTCTGGAGAGGAGTGGGACACGTTTTAGGTGGAGACCATTCTTCTGAAGAAGGGTGGGGGTGTTGGTGTGGGTGTGGTCAGGGGGGTGTGGGTGATGGGGGTGGTGGGTGGGTGGGGGTAGTGGGGGTGTGGGTGGAGGTGTGGTCAGGGGGGTGTGGGTAGTGGGGGTGTGGGTGGAGGTGTGGTCAGGGGGGTATGCATCTCTGATGATGCCGTCTGCCTTTTTGAGACAAATGTCTTCAGTTTCCTTTTCCTTGTCCGTCCCCGCTGGTGAGGGGCGGTTGAAACTTGTCAACTTGCAGTGATGAGCTAGTACAGCCACAGTGGGGCGAATGGCCTGCTGGGGGTATGAGAGTCTGTGCTTCAGTTGGGACTGTGGCGTGAGCTTGCCCCGTGCCGCCTCGTGGCTGGGCCAGTGTGTGCAGGGAGTGGGTTTACGTGGTGACCAGCTTGGCGTGGCGTGGTCGAGTCGCGGTCCAGTGTGTGCAGGGAGTGGGTCCATGGTGGTCAGCTCGGCGTGGCCTGGTCAAGTCGCGGTCCAGTGTGTGCAGGGAGTGGGTCCATGGTGGCCAGCTCGGCGTGGCCTGGTCAAGTCGCGGTCCAGTGTGTGCAGGGAGTGGGTCCATGGTGGCCAGCTTGGCGTTGCGTGGTCAAGTCGCGGTCCAGTGTGTGCAGGGAGTGGGTCCATGGTGGCCAGCTCGGCGTGGCGTGGTCGAGTCGCGGTCCAGTGTGTGCAGGGAGTGGGTCCATGGTGGCCAGCTCGTCGTGGCGTGGTCAAGTCGCGGTCCAGTGTGTGCAGGGAGTGGGTCCATGGTGGTCAGCTCGGCGTGGCGTGGTCAAGTCGCGGTCCAGTGTGTGCAGGGAGTGGGTCCATAGTGGCCAGCTCATCGTGGCGTGGTCAAGTCGCGGTCCAGTGCATGCAGGGAGTGGGTCCATAGTGGCCAGCTCGGCGTGGTCTGGTCGAGTCACGGTCCACTCACCGCCGCTCTCAGCCGGACTTTACGTGTCTTTCTCCAACAGCAAGAAGGCTGCAGGCAAGGGCAAGGTGGGAGGTCGCTGGAAGTAAACCACGGAGTGATTGCAGGCACATCGAGAGGTTGGAGATGGTGGAGCCAAGGTCGACAAGATGCCTCCTGGCATCCTCCCCCTGCTGCCACCACCACAACACGAAAACACAGTCCCTCATCGATGCCCAACTTTGCTCAACCTGCCCCTACCCCTTCAACAAATAAACTACTGACCAGTCGTGTATCTTCTGGATATTTTTGTGGTGCTCCTGAATAGTATTGTGATCTATAATTCCCTCTCGAGACCTCCCCAGCTCTCCCCCAGCCTTTGAGGCAGTTTAAAAACCGACCTCTTGTACTTAACATCCACCAAGCCCCACATGGGAGGTGGGGAAACAGGCTCCTTTCTGCAATCATCTGGATCAATAATTGCAGGCCGTAGATTTTATAATTATTGGACGGTATGCTGAGGAGAATATTTCTTCCTGCCGAGGTAGATGGAGAACATTCTCACTGACAAAACATAGCATGTTCTCTCTCCACAGATGCTGCCTGGCCCGTTGAGTTGCTCCACATTTTGAGTCCTTCATAAGTGATAGGAGCAGAATTAGGCCATTTGGCCCATCAAGTGGGCTTGTACTCGCTGGAATTTAGAAGACTGAGGGGGGATCTTATAGAAACATATAAAATTCTTAAGGGGTTGGACAGGAAGATTGTTCCCGATGTTGGGGGAGTCCAGAACCAGGGGTCACACCTTAAGGATAAGGGGGAAGTCTTTTAGGACCGTGATGAGAAAACATTTCTTCACACAGAGAGTGGTGAGTCTGTGGAATTCTCTGCCACAGAAGGTAGTTGAGGTCAGTTCATTGGCTATATTTAAGAGGGAGTTAGATGTGGCCCTTGTGGCTAAAGGGATCAGGGGGTATGGAGAGAAGGCAGGTACAGGATACTGAGCTGGATGATCAGCCATGATCATATTGAATGGCGGTGCGTACAGGCTCGAAGGGCCGAATGGCCTACTCCTGCACCTATTTTCTATGTTTCTAAGTCTACTCCGCCATTCAATCATGGGTGATCTATTTCTCCCTCCTAACCCCATTCTATCCTGCCTTCTCTCCATAACCCCTGACACCTCTTGGTTTGTTTTTAGTTTTAGAGATACAATGCAGAAACAGGCCCTTTGGCCCACCGAGTCCGATACATGATAAGGGAATAACGTGTAGTGCAAGGTAAAGCCAGGAAAGGTAAAGCCCACTCCCCTGACATCAGTCTGAAGAAGGGTCTTGACCCGAAACGTCACCCATTCCTTCTCTCCAGAGATGCTGCCTGTCCCGCTGAATTACTCCAGCATTTTGTATCTACGTTCGATTTAAACCAGCATCTGAGGTTCTTTCTTACACGTAAAGCCAGTAATGTCTGATCAATGATAGTCTGAGGGTCACCAATGGTGTAGAAAGCTCATTCTAACGCATGGAGACAGACACAAAAGCTGGAGTAACTCAGCGGGTCAGGCAGCATCTCTGGAGAACAGGAGTCAAAAGTGTTTTATTGTCATGTGCCCCAGAATGAACAATGACATTCTTACTTGCAGCAGCACAACAGAATGTGTAAACATGGCACACTGTAAACAATATCATAAATGAGAGAGAAAAATACACCGCTCTACTGTAAAGCAGAAGGGTGGTAAGGAGGAGTGAATTGCTGTGTTTGTGTCTCGGACGCATCTACTGCTGGTCAGAAGGACCCAGGAAGGATGCAGCAGATTTGTGTCTCGGACGCATCTACTGCTGGTCAGAAGGACCCAGGAAGGATGCAGCAGATTTGTGTCTCGGACGCATCTACTGCTGGTCAGAAGGACCCAGGAAGGATGCAGCAGATTTCCACTGTGTCCACTGCAAGTGAAAAGGTGTGGGGTTTTATAAAGTCACTCATGTTAGATTCCAAAGAATTGTCCCATGTTGCGGAATAGTTCTTGTACCCAATTAAGGTCTAATTGTTGTGAAGTAGATGCTAGATGTTTTCCAGAGAGGCAGCTGGAGAAACACAGATTAAATGTCAAATATGTTTTAGTTTAGTTGAGTTTAGAGTTGAGTTTAGTTTAGAGATACAGCACGGAAACAGGCCCTTCGGCCCACCGAGTCCACACTGACCCATATCCCCGCACATTAACACACACTGGGGACAATTTACACTTATACCAAGCCAATTAACATGCAAACCTGTCCTTCTTTGGAATGTGGGAGGAAACCGAAGATCTCGGGGAAGACCCACGCAGGTCACGGGGAGAACGTACAAACTCCTGTACAGACGGCACCCATAGTTGGGATGGAACCCGGGTCTCCGGCGCTGCAAGCGCTGTAAGGCAACAACTCTACCGCTGCGCCACCGATACTGCAACAATTCTGCGTCTGAGTTGCCAGAGTAGTTTTGTTTCTTTAGCTAAACTTTTACAGATGGCCTGCATGTGTCTTGCAGTTTGATGGAACTATCAGAGGGTAATATACACTGATTAACTACTGTGTCAAGATCAGCAGTGTTCAATTGTCACATGTACTGACACTGGGACAATGAAATTCTTACTTTCAGCAGCTAAACAGGTCTGTAAACACCATAGCACGCAGAAAACATATAGTCATTTTTAAAAATTCAATAAACAACAAGTGCGTAAAAACCAAAGCCCTGAGTGCAAAGATAATCAATAGTTATGACAGTAATGATTTGTGTACACATGGTGTGGCCACAGTGTGATGAGATTTCAGGATCATGTGAAGATGATGAGAATCCAAAATGAAATCAGTGAAGTTGGAAATTCTCAGTGGATCGGGCAGCGGCTCTAAACGTAAGAAAGCGTAGCCACCAGAAGTCTTCTGGTCCCAGCCTGGGGTTGTGGCCATTCTGATCTCAGCCCCAGTTTCACTTTCCAGTCTTCCTGCAATGCTTGCTTCCCCTCTCGGTCAAATATTGATTGCCCTGGCCTCGAATCTGTCCAGTGAATCATCCACGCTAACTCTCTGGGACATAGGATTACAGCAACTAGTGATTCTTTGACAGTAGAAATTCTTCCCCGTCTTCAACCTGAATGGGCGACTCCTTATCCAGAAACCACGATGCCCTTGTTCGAGATTCCTCAACAAAGCAAAATATAATCTCAACATCTACCGCTAAGCCTCAACAAAACTTCACATTATTCAATGAGATCACCTCGTTTCCTTCTAATCTCCGTGTGGAGAACTAATCAGTGCAAACTTTCCCCAATTCCTGCAGCCCAGGAGTCAAACGGGTCAGGATCCTCTGAACTTAACACATTTAATGTGGGATTAAAGAATCAGGAGACTGCAAACATACACAGTACTCCTGATATGTAAGAAGGAACTACAGATGCTGGTTTAAACCGAAGATGGACACAAAATGCTGGAGTAACTCAGCAGGACAGGCAGCATCTCTGGAGAAAATGAATGGGTGACGTTTCGGGTCGAGAGACTCCAGTCTGAAAAATAGTTTTGATCCGAAACGTCCCCATTCCTTCTCTCCAGAGATGCTGCCCGACCTGCTGAGTTACTCCAGCATTTTGTGAAATGCATTTTGTGAAATCACCTATCCATGTTCTCCACAGATGCTGCCTGATCTGCTGAGTTACTCCAGCATTTAGTGTTGTACCAATGGTGATATCAGGCATCAAAGCCTCAGTGGACTACAGGTCCCATCATTCCAAGCGTTTCCGAACTACATTTCCCAGAAGGCCGTGGGACGTCAGGCTACGGAAGTGCGTCATGACGCCTGGTCAGCTTGAACTACATTTCCCAGGAGGCCGCGGCACGTCAGGCTCCGGAAGTGCGTCAGCGCGCTGGGCACGCCAGCAGCAAGAGGGCGGCTGTGGGGAAGATGTCGGAGCGGGCGGGAAGCGGGGTGGCGGCCGCGTCTGCCGTCGCTGCCAGTGATAAGCGGCGGCAGCAGCTGCAGCGCTGGAAGGGCTCGTGTACCGATCTGGAGGCGGGCGAGCCGCGGTGGCGGGCGCAGCCCGGGGCGGGCGCGCCGCGGCGGGTGCGGTTCGAGGCGGCGGCGGAGTTCCTGGCGGCCTGTGCGAGTGGGGACGCGCGGGACGCTGAGGAGATGCTGCGCGGCGGCGCCGACGTCGACTGCGCCAACACGGACGGCATCAGCGCCCTGCACCAGGTGCGCATGCGCAACGACGGCATGGTCAGCTGCGCCTGCGCGGGGTGTTGGCGACCCAAGCTGCGCATGCCCAGGGGTGCCGGCGCTCCAAGCTGCGCGTGCGCGCTCGTGACTCCTTGTCGCGGGGTGTCTGGGTAATGTAGTTCAGCCTTTCATTTACTGCTGTCCGCGGCGTGTGGACTACATCTCCCAGCGGGCAACGCCCCGCCCTGGGCTGACTGCAGCTGTGTTGGTGCACCGTGCCCAGAGAGTGAGGGAGGCGCTCACAGGAGTGTGTAAGCGTTGGTCAGGAGTGTGTAAGCGTTGCATAGGGGAGTGCCCTGTGCAACACTTACACACTCCTGACCAACGCTTACACACTCCTGACCAACGCTTACACACGCCTGACCAACGCTTTACACACACACACACACACCTGACCAATGCTTACACACACTCCCCTGTGCAATGCTTACACCTGACCAAAGCTTACACACCCCTGGCCAATGCTTACACACTCTCCCCTGTGCTTACACAATGTTTACACACCGCTGGCCAACGCTTACACTCTCTCCCCAGCCAATGCTTACCCCTGGCCAAAGCTTACACACCCCAGACCAACGTTTACACACCCCTGGCCAGTGCTTACACACCCCTGACCAACGCTTGTCCACCCTGTGCAATGCTTACACACTCTTCCATGTGCAACGCGTACACATCCCTGACTAATGCTTACACACCCTGACCAACGCTTACACACTCTTCCCTGTGCAACACGTACGCACCCCTGACCAATGCTTACACACCCCTGTGCAACACTTACACAGTCCCCTGCGAGAAGCTTACACTCTCATCTGTGCAATGCTTACACGCTCTCCTTTGTCCCCTGTCCAGCCTCAAGGTTTAATTACACTCGTGATTGCAAAATCATTGTGTGATGGCAATTTGAATTTGGCATAAATCACATTTCTGGAAGTAGTTTCAGGGGTGAACCTAAAATGTCAACGTGAATCCTCTGTAAATCTGCGTCATAAATTATCAGGTAATTGCTGTTACAATATGTCTGAGTCTCCCTATGGTGATTAAACAAATAACCGGAAACGTGGCGTGTCTCTGTAATCTAGTAATCCTACACTCTTGTGTTCGAGTATAATTTTCTATGTTTAGTAAGATTTTTACTGAAGTGCATGTTAAAAAAGAGAATTTCACTGTACCTAGGTACACGTGACAAAGTACCATTGAGATTGCTTTGAAAATCAAATAAAATGTGGAGATGCTGGAAATTTTACAAAGACGTACAGCGATTGAGACATTCCACTGGTCAAGCAACATCTGTGGAATGAGAAATACTTTGACCTGAAATATCATCTCCTAGTCTTTCTACAAATACTACCTGGTCTCAGTTTATTTCTAGCACAATTGCAGTCCATGGGTAACTAATGATTTGAAGTTTTTATGGGCTGTGTGACCTTCTCACTTTTGATTATTTTTAAGAGTCGGGGTTCACTGTACAAAGACACAGGCAGTTTCAGTTGTCTGATTTAATGGGTGACGGGTGCCACATCTATTTTTGTTGTTGGTCGGTTTGTAAACAAAAAAAACCAATGGTATTTAAAACTATATATCTGTCGGCAGCCTCGGAGATCGGAACAATTTTAACATTTCAGTTGTAATTCTTCAGTGGCGGTCTGCTTGGCTCTGGGGAGAATATATGAATTCAATATCTCAAGTACTTGAGAATCAGAAGTAAAATGTGCAATTTTAGAAGGTGCTGGGTGCCCCATTTTAAGGTCATAAGGAATAGGACTAGAATTAGGCCGTTTGGCCCATCAAGTCAACTCTACCATTCAATCATGGCTGATCTATCTCTCCCTCCTAACCCCATTCTCCTGCCTTCCCCCCATAACCTCTGACACCCGTACTAATCAAGAACATTTTACTGAAATGTTCTTGTCTACTGGCACTCTGATATATCGCTGTCATAAACGCACTTGTTAATCTAATTTAATATCTCTGGAATCCTAGCGCATAGCTGCTTTTGCATACAGAACAGCACTGAATTGTGCTGCTGACCCTGTATCTGAGATCTCATACTTGTCCCTCTCTGGTCGGGCTCATTTGTGACCCTGCCTTGGCATGCCTGCAGCTGAAACCTGACGGGACATTCAGCATCCCCGACCCTGGCCCTGGCTGGCATCATCTTACTGCCCCATCTGCCATGTGCTCCTACACGTATACTGATTCCCAGTCCACTAAAACTTTCCGCCCTGCTTATAATTCTATCTCTAGCACATTGCACCTGCCTCATCTTCTACCTGGCAGCCTGTCGCAGACACTCCCCATCCTCTGTGTGCACTCTGCCTGATGTCCAGTTCTTTTCTGACTCATCTCAGTCACTACCTGAATGAGATGGAATTGTGATAAAACCTTTGCTTTAACCCTGATGTGCTGACAATCCATAACCTCCCATGTTTCACATTTGGCCATGATCATTAACAGCTTTCAGCTCCCAATCTGCTCCAGTTACCGCAACAGTTTGGTTTTACTGTCAGTTCAAGCTTGCCCATCCTCTGTTCACTGAGGGCCATCTGTGCTTATTGACCTCTGAGGGCTCCTGTTTCAGCAGCTTCTCAGTTGTAAAGTTGTCGTAGTGTTTCAGTTACGTACGCCATTGATGAGGGCACAGCTGGATTACTTGGCACAGGATTGGTCTCATCGGCTGAAGACGAATATGGATGCTTTGGAAGTAGTTCAGAAGTTTACTAGACCCATCCCCAGAATTGTCTTGAATCTGTTAGAGTTTAGAGAAGTGAATGAGGGGGGACTTCTAAAAGCAAATAAAATTCCCGACGTCTCCCGGCGTGGAGAGGTTGTTTCCTCGTGGTGGAGTATCTAGAACTCACGGTCACTATTTAAAAATAAGGCATCATCCATTTAAGGTAGATACAAGAAATTGTTTCCTCTGGAGCATTTTACGTGTTTGGCGAGCTTTCTCAAAGGCTGGTGGAGTCTTTGAATAACTTTTACAGCAGAATTAGGTGGATTCATGATGAGCAAAGGGGCAAAGGTTATCACGAGTAGATGGGAGGTATCACAAAATGTTGGAGTAACTCAGCAGGTCAGGCAGCAACTCAGGAGAGAAGGAATGGGTGATGTTTCGGGTGGAGACCCTTCTTCAGTCTCGACCCGAAACATCACCCATTCCTTCTCTCCTGAGATGCTGCCTGACCTGCTGAGTTACTCCAGCATTTTGTGATACCTTCGATTTGTACCAGCATCTGCAATTATTTTCCTTCACGAGTAGATGGGAATCAGAATGAGATTGCAGTGTGATCAGCCATAGCCTTGTTATACAGTGGAGCAGGTTTGTGTGACTGTGAGCCGACTGAGGACCTGAAGTGTATGTTCAGATTATACCCCCCATAGTACCTGTCAAATTCCGTTAATTTGACTCTGTCTTGGACACTTTATCGAGTGCAAGTTGTTGCATGCAGGTGGTTTTGTTGTTTGGTACTCTGCTGCTTCGATGCCAAAGATCTATAAAAGAGCAGGAGCCCTTGGCGGAAACATTGCATCCCCACTCTGAGCAAAGTGTTGCAGTGTGTGTAGGTTCATGGTGGGGACAATCTCTGCACGCCAACCATTGAATGAACACTGGTATCCATCCATCCATCCATGTATGAAGTGAATGTATTTATTGGATCTATTATTCATCACATGATTTAATTTGTACATTAGGGAGAAGATAAGAGCAGGAGCATGCCACCTAATCCCTTGAGTTTGTTCTGATTGTAAGCTTTGCACAGTAACCTCCCACCCCCTTGATCATCATGAGGAGGTATCCTCCCTGCAGCACTTGTCTTGTGGGTGAACAAGAGCTCTTTAGCTCTTGTACATGTCTCGTCCGTCACAAGACAACCTGCCCACTGAGTCTTGGTGCAGTAAAGTGAGGCACCCTTCTGTTGGTCTGGGAGTCTACGCTAGTCTAGTTAGGGCGTTAGTCTAGTAGCCTAGTGCTGTCTTTACGGAGCTTCAGGTATTTCAGAAAGACAATGCTGGAGTAACTCAGTGGGACGCGCAGCATTAGTACAGGTGTCTGGGGTTATGGGGAGAAGGCAGGAGAATGGGGTTAGGGGGGAGATATAGACCAGCCATGATTGAATGCGGTGTAGACATGATGGGCCGAATGACCTAATTCTGCTCCTATCACTTATGAGCTTATATCTGGAGAACATGTTTTTGGTTGGGACTCTTCTTCAAACTGATTGCAGGGTGGGGGTGGAACAGAAAGCTGGAAAAGAGGGGGGGAGGGGGAATTGAATTTTTTGAAAAACTTTCTCTGCTTGATCTCCCTATGTTTCCGTGATTTGAACGTAGTGCCTTCTAGCTTTTGCTGTGGCTTAGTGGGTGGCAAGCAACGCACTATCATACAAACCTTGCAAACCATTTAGTTCCAGGTGTAATTCATGGCCCCTGCACTGTCACCTAATTACTGCAGATGGAACTTCCACTTTGCTCAGAGCATCGGTGTGACTGCACTTAGTGCAAAGATCTGGCGACAACTTTCTGCAAAAACAAAAATAGCAACAGCACTTAAAGATTTTCATGAAACTGAAACACTGATGTTTGCCCTGACAGGAAAGTTTGGCTTGGGCTATTTTTCTGAGTTGAAGCATCTCAACTTCAGTTTCCAATCTTACACATAGTTGGTTGCATGCTTGGATGGTGGTCTGGGCTGCTGTAGGGGTGTTGTATTGGGGTCAAGGAATTCAGCCAGGAATTTGTTTATAACCTCTGTCCAGCCACTTGTTGCTAGAACGTGTGCGTGCGTGTGTGTGTGTCTGTGACCTGTTGCTGGGTTCTGTGTGTGAGGTGAGAGCAGGGCTGGGTTGGAATGTGTTTTGTAGGAGAATGTGTAGAATCGACTACAACAGCACACTTTCTGGGAACTGTGTCCTCAAAGGACCAGTGGGTCACGTAACAATAACTTTCATGTACACACAGGTCAGTGCTTGCTCTCTACTGAGCAATCATTGAGTTCTATTTCCTCTCTTCTTTCCCCATCATCCTGCAGATTATGTTCACTCTGGTTCCTATCCGTTTTGAAATCACTAACTTTCCATAGCCCACATAGGTAGTCACCATTTCCATGGCAATATGCCCTTTCCTCACCTTCTCCGTCCTTTCTTCAACCCATCCCAGGGCGTATGAAATGGGCCCATGGGCAAACCATTGTAGATATCAACGGCCTTCGCATTGCTGATTCTAGTGCTTGTCTCAGTGTTTCTGAAAGAGTACCCCTGCTCCCCCCACCACCTCTGGCAGAGCGTTAAATCAGTTTAAACCTCTGCCCATGTGTGTAGGAGGGCTTGCACCAAACATAGACACAAAATGCTGGAGTAACTCGGCAACTCTGGATAGATCTGAAGAAGGGTCTTGAGCCGAAACATCACCCATTCCTTCTATCCAGAGATGCTGCCTGACCCGCTGAGTTACTGCAGCATTTTGTGTCTATCTTCAAAATGACAGCCCAGTTCTGTGAACTATCAGCTGATGAGATCAGCCCCTCTCCCTCTCTCTTTCTCCAGTGCTACTGAACACCCCCCCCCCCCCCCCCCCGCCTAATTTATTAAACAATGAAACAACTTGAAGCCCTTTGCAAAAGTCTTCATATCAAATTTAATTGAGCTGCAGAAGGAATTTTGAGGACAGGAAGTATGTTTATGGAACGGCAAATACAGAGGGAATCAGTGGAGCGTGTCCACAACTCAGGCCGTGATAGCAGGAAGTGCCCATTGATCCATTGCCCATGGATCCACCCATTACTGATGATGCATCACTCGCGTGTGGAAGGGACAGTGGCACAACAACAATCGGGTGTTTGACGATTCTGGAACGGTGAGGGTTGTGTCGATGTGGGGAACATTTAAAGACCACAAAAGGAACTTTTGTTGTCAGCCCAGTTAACTCAGTGAAGCCAGAGCAATGGCTGTGGCAATTGGTACGTTGGGATGTGGAGTCAATTATTATGGGGATACACTAGATAAAAGAGGAAAAGGAGATTGTTTGTAAAAGGAAAAAAAGATGTATGAGCATAGGGAAAGAGCAAGAGTATGGGACTATTTAAAAGTATTCAAGGAAATAGCACAGACACTGGACTTTATGGCAGTGTGATCTTCTGAAGGGAGTCATCTACGAGAAAGCTCCAGGTGCCTCTAACAGTGCCCTCGTGTGGATCTGCCCACTGGGGAGCGTTGGGGTGGGTGGTGTGCAGGGACATTCAGCGTGGTATCTGACCCAGAGCGCTTTCTTTTGCAGGCTTGCATTGATGAGAACCTGGAGATGGTGGAGTTCCTGCTGACACAGAATGCCAACATTGACCAGTCGGATAACGAGGGCTGGACACCGCTCCACGTGGCCGTATCCTGCGGCTACTCCGAAATCGTTGAGTAAGTCGTGCCGCCTATTTTTCTCGGGGTCTGGGCTTTGGAGAGAACTTGCCAGCTGTTACATGCAAAGTGTTATGCTTCTCGTGAGGGAGTGTACATGTGTGATTCAGCAGGGCTGCTGAGTGGCTGGCCATTACCATCTGAGACCTGTGTAAGATCTTGCTACCTGCCTCCTGTTGCCAGCACTCCAGGGCCTGAGTACGCTCCAGGGAGAGGTTGGCCAAGCATGGACTCTCCTCCTTGGAGCGCAGGGGGATGAGGAGTGACCTTGCAGAGAGGTGTGTAAAATCACGAGGGGAATAGATAGGGTAAATGTAGGGGAATCAAGAAGTGGAAGGCATAGGTTTAAGATGAGAGGGGAAATAGACAATAGACAATAGGTAATAGGTAATAGGTGCAGGAGTAGGCCATTCAGCCCTTCGAGCCAGCACCGCCATTCAATGCGATCATGGCTGATCACTCTCAATCAGTACCCCGTTCCTGCCTTCTCCCCATACCCCCTCACTCCGCTATCCTTAAGAGCTCTATCCAGCTCTCTCTTGAAAGCATCCAACGAACTGGCCTCCACTGCCTTCTGAGGCAGAGAATTCCACACCTTCACCACTCTCTGACTGAAAAAGTTCTTCCTCATCTCCGTTCTAAATGGCCTACCCCTTATTCTTAAACTGTGGCCCCTTGTTCTGGACTCCCCCAACATTGGGAACATGTTTCCTGCCTCTAATGTGTCCAATCCCCTAATTATCTTATATGTTTCAATAAGATCCCCCCTCATCCTTCTAAATTCCAGTGTATACAAGCCTAATTGCTCCAGCCTTTCAACATACGACAGTCCCGCCATTCCGGGATTTAATAGAGAATCTGACAGGCAATGTTTTCCCACAGAGTGGTGGGCATATGGAACGAGCTGGCAGATGAGGTAGTAGTGGCAGGTACAATAACATTAAAGATATTTGGACTGGTGCATGGATAGAGGAGGTTTAGAGGGATATGGGACTAGCTTAGATGGGGCATCTTTGTTGGCATGGCGGAGTTGGGCCGAAGGGCCTGTCTCATGCTGTCTGATTCCATGTGGCGATGTGTTGGTGGGTGTGAAGTTTCATGATGCAGTCCTGTTTTGTTTTCATGCTGGGTGTGAAGAGCATTTGTGTGTGCATTGACAGAACACATTGTGATGCGGTTAGTGAATGCGCTCTACACTCTCCAGCTGATGCCTGAAGCTACTCCAGTGATGGCCAGGCACATCTCTCACTGACTGATAAACACCATTGCAGAAAGTATTCTGCTCAACTTCATCTTTTGTCGAGGAGATCAGTGTAATTTACACGCAACATAAACTGTGACAACATTGTTGTTGACCATAATATTGTGACAAGCATTGAGCAAATTAAACCCACCTCCATTCACCTTCATCCCTCTGTTCTGGTCTCACTTAGTGGCCATTTTCTCCGGAACATTTCTTGGGATTCTAACACTCCCTGGCATGCTGACTACAGATGTTGGGATTCTAACACTCCCTGGCATGCTGACTACAGATGTTGGGATTCTAACACTCCCTGGCATGCTGACTACAGATGTTGGGATTATAACACTTCCTGGGCATGCTGACTACAGATGTTGGGATTCTAACACTCCCTGGCATACTGACTACAGATGTTGGGATTCTAACACTCCCTGGCATGCTGACTACAGATGTTGGGATTATAACACTTCCTGGGCATGCTGACTACAGATGTTGGGATTCTAACACTCCCTGGCATACTGACTACAGATGTTGGGATTCTAACACTCCCTGGCATGCTGACTACAGATGTTGGCTATGACTGGTGGTAACGTGAAAGGCAGTTGATTCAATGGCAATTCAAAGGTGCACAATTCTGTGCAGCACCATAGTGGTGCTGAGGGTCAGGCTTCAGTTAAAAATATCAAGGGTGGCACGGTGGCGTAGCGGTAGAGTTGCTGCCTCACAGCGCCAGAGACCCAGGTTTGTTCCTGACTACAGGTGCTGTCTGTGCAGAATTTGTACGTTTTCCCCGTGACCACGTGGGTTTTCTCCGGTGCTCCGGTTTCCTCCCACACTTGAAAGGCATACAGGGATGTAGGTTAATTGGCTTCTGTACAAATTGTAAAGTGACCCTGGTGTGTAGAATAGTGCTCAAGTACAGGGATTGCTGGTCGGCATGGACTCAGTGGGCCGAAGGGCCTGTTTCCACAATGTGTCTCTAAACTAAACTACAGCTTTATCAGTTTTGTTTTGTCACGTGTATCGAGGTACAGTGAAAAGCTTTTGTTGCGTGCTAACCAGTCGAGCAGAAAGACACTGCATGATTAATACATATTAGGAAGAGTAATTTTGCAATTTTGTTAGCCAAGATTCATCTCCATGCCTGTGACTTGCAGAGCCAGTGCAGCTGGTGCTCATTCTGCTGGTTGCATCCAATGCAGTGTTTCAAGGAATCAAGTCATGGTCTTATAAAGATCCATGTCTTATGGTCTGAAGTCTTCAAGAGCTATAAAACGAATGGGATTTGCTGAAAGGAATGTGAACGGCAGTAAATGCAAGCTGTTGTGGATAGGAAGTGCTCTGAGTGAAGGATTGTAAATGCAGTTTCTCTTCAGTGTTTTCCCATTTCTTAAAGTTCAGCTTCGGAAACAGTTATTTATGTGATTCCATCTCATCTTCATATGCTGATCTCCATATGGCTCAACGACCCGACACATGGTGCATTATTATATTTTACACTGCTCAGCAACCTAAGGCTTAAAACACAAAACAATTATAATATTAATTCATTGTAATGTTGTAAAACATGCCACTAATGAAACAGAAAAGGAGTGAATCATAGACGTTTTGTATTTTTGCAGTCTATACTACGATCAATCATTTGTATTAATTGTGAACTGGAGTTGCTTTGCGGTGATTTGCAGAGTGTTGTTATTGCTGCTGAAGCTCCTGGGACTAAATGGGAAAGAGTCAGTTCACTGTGTAGGAAGGAACTGCTGATGCTGGTTTAAACCAAAGATAGACACAAAATGCTGGAGTAACTCAGATGGACACCCTTCTTCACTAGTGGTCATCAAGAGAACCAAATAGAGGATATGGCTGATGGGAAGACATTGAATGCATTGTGGGTTCCTTGCAGTTTTATGGTGTTTTCTGGTCATGTCATAAGTGATGGGAGTAGAATTAGGCCATTCGGCCCATTCAATCATGGCTGATTTATCTCTCCTTCGCAACCCCATTTTCCTACCATCACCCCATAACCTCTTGCACCTTATCAAGAACCTATCTATCTCTGCCTTAAAAATATCCACTGACTTGGCCTCCACAGCCTTCTGTAGAAAATAATTCCACTGACTAAATTCCACTGACCCTCTGACTAAAAACATTTCTCCTCATCTCTTTCCTAAAAGAACGTCCTTTAATCCTGAGGCTATAACCTCTAGTCCTAAACTCTCCACATCTACTCTATCCAGGCCTTTCACTATTCTGTATATTTCCATGAGGTCTCCCCTCACTCTTTTAAACTCCAGCTAGTACAGACCTAGTGGCGACAAACGCTCATCAGAGGTTAACCAACTCATTCCTGGGATCATTCTTGTAAAAGTCTTGTTTGCTTTTATGTATGAGTGTTTTTTGAAACTGGGCGAGACTGGGAGCAATTGCTGATTAGGTGAAACACAGTTGCTCATCTGTAGCTCCTCTCTATATTCAGGTATGTGGGACTGTGGCCAGAGTGTGGGGGGAGTATTGATCTTGATGACCCTGTTCATCTGATATCCTGGATGCAAGGCGTTTGGATACCAAGCCACGGGGAAAGGGAAGGCTAATACTGGAAATGTGTGGCCTTATCCAATGATCAAGGAGACCAGTTCACCAACGAGTGGCTTCTAATTAACCAGGACCTTTTGCTTAAAAAAAATTGTACATCAGCCTGACCTTTATTCGACCTGTAGATCTGTACACATTAGAAAACCTATAATTTGAGGAGAGACAGCAATAATGTCTTTGGCCTTTAAAGGGACAGAGGGAGAATATCACGAGCTATTCTGTGATCTGATCTCGAGTTTTAAATAACATGTTATATTCTTCAAACTATAAACGGTGCTGAGGGAGACTGGCTGGTGAATGCTGCTGATCAGCTAATCGTTCCGTGTCTTGCATGGGGTGATTGTGGCCGTGTAAATAAACCTGTGTCACAGCCGTCAGTACGAGGCTCTCGTGTGTAAAGTGCCATTGGAACTCATCCTCTCCTGGACTCGCTGTGCTCGCTCTCCATATTCCTCTCCTCCTCCTCACTTGTTCGTATGGATGGATGGGTGACTGTGATAATCGCACAGCGGGTAGAACTGCTACCTCATGGCGCCAGAGACCCCTGTTCGATCCTGACCTCGGCTGCTGTCTGTGTGGAGTTTGCACATTCTCCCTGTGACCACGTGGGTTTCCTCCGGGTGCTCCAGTTTCCTCCCATATCCCATTGACTCAGCGGGACAGGCAGTATCCCTGGAAAGAAGGAATGGGTGACGTTTCAGGTCGATACCCTTCTTCAGACCCGACATCCATTCCTTCTCTCTAGAGATGCTGCCTGTCCTGCTGAGTTAGTCCAGTTTTTTGTGTCTCTCTTCTGTTTAAACTAGCATCTGCAGTTCCTTCCCACACGTATTCAGATATATATGGTTTGGTCTCTCTCGCTTCCCCTCCACTCCATCTTCCCTTGGATAACCAATATGGAGAAACTGGTCATCTTTGGGTATCCTAGTCAAAACAGTGCAAAATCTACAAGGAGTTTTGCATTTGTCCAATAAGAAATGCACACTCTTCAGTACAGATACAAAAGGTGGCACAAAATGCTGGAGTAACTCAACAGGTCGGCACGGTAGCGCAGCGGTAGAGTTGCTGCTTTACAGCGAATGCAGCGCCGGAGACTCAGGTTCGATCCTGACTACGGGTGCTGCACTGTAAGGAGTTTGTACGTTCTCCCCGTGACCTGCGTGGGTTTTCTCCGAGATCTTCGGTTTCCTCCCACACTCCAAAGACGTACAGGTATGTAGGTTAATTGGCTGGGTAAATGTAAAAATTGTCCCTAGTGGGTGGAGGATAGTGTTAATGTGCGGGGATCACTGGGCGGCACGGACTTGGTGGGCCGAAAAGGCCTGTTTCCGGCTGTATATATACGATATGATAGGTCAGACAGCATCTCTTGAGAGCATGACAAGATGATGTTTCTGGCCTGGGCCTCTGGAGGTACAGCCAGCTAGGCTTAGTTTAAAGTTTTGGACTCAGCTGTGCCTCCAGGTTCACTGGTTGCTCACTGCCTGGGATATGCCGTCACTGACGTCACAACCGACAAGTTGAAAAGCTGGAGTAACTCAGCGGGTCAGGCAGCATCTCTGGAGAAAAGGAAAAGGTGACATTTTGGGTTGAGACCCCTCTTCAGTAGAGTTGCTCCAGCTTTTTGTGTATCTTCGGTTTAAACCAGCATCTGCAGTTTCTTCCTACACAAATTGAATTGTGACTCCACAAGTGGCCATTACAGGTTGAGACATGACCATGATTGACTGACTTGTTTTTCAAACTAAGGAACAAAACGTGAAGGCCTAATTGAGGATAGACGAAAGGTATTACAATATTACAGATTAAACAGTAAGGATACAATGAAGGGAGACACAAAATGCTGGAGTAACTCAGCGGGACAGGCAGCATCTCTGGAGAGAAGGAATGGGTGATGTTTCGGGTCGAGACCCTTCTTCAAACTGAAGAATCAATCTGATCAGTCTGAAGAAGGGTCTTGACCTGAAACGTCACCCATTCCTTCTCTCCAGAGATGCTGCCTGACCCACTGAGTTACTCCAGCATGTTGTGTCTACCTTCGATGTAACCCATCATCTGTAGATCTTTCCTACACATTTTGTCCGCTCTACTGCGAAATCTCCTCGCGGATATAATGAAATCTGCTTGAAGGTTTGGTGCAGGAGTGAACGCATTGGCAAGGGCAGAAGGACAGAGCAGGCATAAATGAATCTTTCTGCGGTTGACAAAATAGTAAAGTGGGTGAGCTGCACTGATTGGTGTTGGGGTATCGGATGTCGATGTGTGTTAAAGATGGAGTATAATGTGGGAAAGTGAAATTGTCCATCGTGGCCAGGAAAATGGTCCATATTATGTAAATGGCGAGAGGCTGTGGGCTTTGGAGGTGGAGAGGGATGTGTGTTCCACGAGAGGCTGTAACACATGCAAGGTCTGTGCCCTGCGGGGCTCTGCAGGGATCACTGCTGCCTCCTCTCTCTATGATATACCTGGTCTGGACAAAGCGCTTCCTATTCAGCGGGACAGGCAGCATATCTGGAGAGAAGGAATGGGTGACGTTTTGAGTCGAGACCCTTCTTCATTAAGGACAGTGCAGGCAATTGTGAATAGCTCTGATAGACAGCATGATCAGCATGGACAAGTTGGGCTGAAGGGCCTGCCTGCAGTGGTGCTGCATAACTAATTTCCACATGCAGTCTCCACATGTTTTACATTGTGGTCTTTGTCTCGCTGAATCATTTCCTCCTTTAACCTCTGACCTGTTGCAAGCCTGATTATCCAGCATCTCCATTATCTCTGTTTCTCAATAACGATTTCTCTCAATGCTGTTTCTGATCTAATTTTGTAATGCTTTGCAGATGTTTAATCAACCATGCTGCCAACATTGCTGCTGTGAACAGCGATGGCCAGTTGCCAATTGACCTTGCAGAGGAGAACTACATGGAGAACCTACTGCAGGCTGAGATTACTAAGCAGGGTACGTACTAGAGCCTGGCTGCCATGGCGAAGGTGGCAGTGTGTACATTGCTGGTGTATTTTGTGCCAGTCACCGCTCGTCTGTTACACGGGAGGTGGTCTTGGAGAGGAGGATGCTCCTCAAACTGCGGAGCATCCTAGACAATACAGCTCACCCCCTCCGTGACACACTGGTCAACCTGAGGAGCACCTTCAGCAACAGACTGGTCCCACCAAGATGTGCAGCACAGAACGCCACAGGAGATCCTTCTTCCCTGTGGCTATCAAACTGTACAACTCCTCCCCTTGTGTCATGGGGTAGACTGAGACTGCCCTCACCTCCCCAATCTTTACACAATCCCCAAGCTTTTCCACTCGTCACTTTAATTTTGTGTATTTTGTGTTTTTATAACTGTTGGCAAATCAATCTCCTGGGATAAATAAAGTTCTATCGTATCTCTTGTGTTGGTTGACTTTGGGTTAAGTGGCAGATACTCCCAGAAGCACTGCACTCTGGAGATACCATACAGGGTGTGAGACGGTGAATGAAGTCCCTGTCTGGTCGTTCAGGGAGCATCTACAGATCACTTGGGACTATTTAGGGGAGATGGGAAGCTCTTCCTGCAGACTGAAGACAGACAAAAAAGCTGGAGCAACTCCGTGGGACAGGCAGCATCTCTGGAGAGAAGGAATGGGTGACGTTTCTTCAGACTGAAGAAGGTCTCCCGTTCCTTCTCTCCAGAGATGCTGCCTGTCCCGCTGAGTTACTCCAGCATTTTGTGTCTATCTTCGGATCAAACCAGCATCTGCAGTTCCTTCCTACACACTTCCTGCGGACTGGGCTGGCCAACAACCAACACTGTTGATTGGGTTGTGTGACTGATCTGTGGGGGAGGCAGCATCTGTTGATGAAGGTGATGGCGAGCTCTCCTCTCCAACTGCTGTCATGTGTTGGAGATTCCCTCCACCCCCTGATTATGTTGAGTGGGCAGGGAACGCGCTTCTATTGTTCTGGAAGTTTGGGGACATTGTAATATTGTGTGGTAAAGCTGCTTGTACAGAAAGTGCTGGGTGCTGTCTCGGCAGGGATCGACGTGGGATCCGCAAGGCGTGAAGAGGAGGACTTGTTGCTGCAACATGCCCGGCAGTGGCTGAATAGCGGCAAGGTTGAGGACGTATCTCACCCCAAAACTGGTGCCAATGCTCTCCATGTTGCTGCGGCCAAAGGCTACATAGAAGCGATGAGGTAAGTATCAACCCTGCCTATACAGTGTCTCTGGTACCATGTGTACCCGGCTCATTACACCATGTGTACCCATGTGTACCCGGCTCATTGCACCATGTGTACCCATGTGTACCCGGCTCATTGCACCATGTGTACCCATGTGTACCCGGCTCATTACACCATGTGTACCCAGCTCATTACACCATGTGTACCCGGTTCATTGCACCATGTGTACACTGCTCATTGCACCATGTGTAACCATGTGTACCCTGCTCATTACACCATGTGTACCCTGCTCATTACACCATGTGTACCCATGTGTACCCTGCTCATTACACCATGTGTAACCATGTGTACCCGGTTCATTGCACCATGTGTACCCGGCTCATTACACCATGTGTAACCATGTATACCCTACTCATTGCACCATGTGTACCCTGCTCATTGCACCATGTGTAACCATGTGTACCCTGCTCCTTACACTATGTGTAACCATGTATACCCTGCTCATTGCACCATGTGTACCCTGCTCATTACACCATGTGTACCCATGTGTACCCTGCTCATTACACCATGTGTAACCATGTGTACCCGGCTCATTACACCATGTGTAACCATGTGTACCCTGCTCATTGCACCATGTGTAACCATGTGTACCCGGCTCATTACACCATGTGTAACCATGTGTACCCTGCTCATTACACCATGTGTAACCATGTGTACCCGGCTCATTACATGTGTAACCGTGTGTACCCGGCTCATTACACCATGTGTAACTTTTGTGTACCCTGCTCATTACACCATGTGTACCCGGCTCATTACACCATGTGTACCCGGCTCATTACACCATGTGTAACCATGTGTAACCGTGTGTACCCTGCTCATTACACCATGTGTACCCGGCTCATTACACCATGTGTCACCTTTGTGTACCCTGCTCATTACACCATGTGTACCTGGCTCATTACACCATGTGTACCTGGCTCATTCAGGCAGCTCTATAGCAGGGGTATAAGCTCAGTAGCAGCGGTAGAAGCTTTGGCCTCGACCCCTTGTTGAGGGGCATGGGAGGGAGGGTGGTGGTCCTTATGGAATTACTCCTTGCTTATTTTAGCTGAAAGTAACATTGAGAATAGATACTGCAAGATCAGATCCAGTGAGCCATTCTGCATCTTGTATAGATCCTTTCCTTTAGCTCAGAGATGGTGGGATTGAAAGGGAGCAGATTCCTGCACTGAAACCACCCCCCCTGCACAAAGGAAGCGTGCTGCCCGAGGAGCAATCTTTGGGGGCATCTGAGGGCTGAGGATTATTGTTGTCGAGCATCCACTCACCTGGCTGCACCTGTGCTGCCAAAGTACCCGAAAAACACAAACTGGGAAAGACTGCTGAGTGTGATAATGGAGATTTTAACATGTTGTATCGTGAAGTGTTTTAATAGCGGACGTGGGGAGCTGGGGAAATGGAGTTAAGTGTTAAACCTTTAATCAGCTCAGCATCAGCCCAGTGGGCAGCCTTCTCTCATGTGGGCATTGTTGAAGATCATGATTGTCTTTCCTTCTTGCTCCGGGTTGAGTTGGGATGAGCTGCCGTGGCCTGTAATAACTGGTGTTATTAGTCACCCAGTGGAAGAGACTGGCCATTGGCTCTGTGTTAACCAGTGGAAGAGACTGGCCATTGGCTCCATGGTAACCAGTGCCGTTGACTTGCAGGCTGCTACTCCAGGCAGGTTTCAGTGTGGGTGCACGGGACAAGGATGGCTGGACACCACTGCATGCTGCTGCACACTGGGGGATGGAGGATTCTTGCAAGCTCCTCGTCGAGCACTTCTGTGACATGGAAGCGGTTAATAACTCGGTACGTGAGTGTCTTTCGTCTGCAGCTTATTAATTTAAGCTTTCAGAGCATCTAGCCAAAAGAAACAAGGTTTTAAAACAATTCCTCTTCAGAACTCCAGCTTTTTGTGTCTATCTTCGGTTTAAACCAGCATCAGTAGTTCCTTCTTACACACCTCTTCAGAACCATCTCCTCTCACTCTTGCAATGAGATTGATCTCATGGAAACATTGAAAACAGGTGCACGAGTAGGCATTCGGCCCTTTGAGCCAGCACCGTCATTCAATATGATCATGGCTGATCATCCAGAATCAGTACCTCGTTCCTGCTTTCTCCCCGTATCCCTTGATTCCATTAACCTTAAGAGCTAAATCTAACTCTCTCTTGAAAACATCCAGTGAATTGGCCTCCACGGCCTTCAACCTAGACACCATCCTTTCACCATTAGTACCTAGTGCTTGGAAGTGTCTGTAGACATTGTCTCTAAGCTACAAAAGATATGTGGCCACAAAATATTTTACTAATTGGGCATCTAAGTTTAGGGAGCTTTTAAACTTTGTATCTTATAATTATCCGCAAAGTGTGAAGAAGATATTTGATTGTGTGTTCTCAAATCTCAATACGTTGATGGGTGCAGCCAATAAAGTCTCCTGCTTCGACAGTGAGTGAAGCAGGGAGTTGGGAGGGCCAACAGTGACATGGGATGTGACTGGCACGTTGGATGGAGAGAATCCCAAGCCGGGGAGACCAGGGAGAGGGTGGGACCACTCGGGGCCATTGTGTGTTCAAGTGGAGAGAATCCCAAGCCGGGGAGACCAGGGAGAGGGTGGGACCACTCGGGGCCATTGTGTGTTCAAGTAACATCAGAGCTTTTGTTTTAGGGTCAGACACCGTTTGATGTGGCAGATGAAGATATTCTGGGTTTACTGGAGGACCTACAGAAGAAACAGGATGATGTAAGTGATTTCATCTGTGCATTTAGTCATCTGTGTGCATGTGTCCGTGTGACAATTATGTCAGGATATTGTCTCCATTATTAGTGACCTTTTGTAATATATCAGCTTATGTCAGATCACCTGACACCAAAACCTGACAAATAGGTTCTCAAAAATCTCCCCGTTTTGTGGAGTGTATATAGTTTTATATTTTTAATGCCCATAATATCTTCTAAATCATATAACATATTCTTAAAATTAGATTTTAAATCATATTATAAGTGTACTGCCTAGATTGTGCTTTAAGTTAACATAACGCAAGGTTAGATCAAGTGTTTATATCAGCCTCCGTCAAAACCTCTTCATGGTGGTGATTGCTCAGTAATGTCCTCCATCACCAGTCATTAATGAGTGGTCAGATGATGGCTGTACGTGTTGTGCTGCTCCACTGAATGTCCTCATCAGTAATGTCCTCTATCATCCGTCGTTAATGAATGCTTTGATGGTGGCTGTACGTGTTACTCTGCTCCACTGAATGTCCTCATCAGTAATGTCCTCTATCACCTGTCGTTAATGAGTGGTTTGATGGTGGCTGTACGTGTTACTCTGCTCCGCTGAATGTCCTCATCAGTAATGTCCTCCATCACCAGTCGTTAATGAGTGCTTTGATGGTGGCTGTACGTGTTACTCTGCTCCACTGAATGTCCTCATCAGTAATGTCCTCCATCACCAGTCGTTAATGAGTGCATTGATGGTGGCTGTACGTGTTACTCTGCTCCGCTGAAGTCACAACCTGAAGCAGGATGAAGTGTCGAGCCACGGGTCTTGTGCGGGGCGCACTAGTAACGATAATGTTGTTCCCGTGCTCTGACCGTGCTCCAGTCCGATGGGTGAGCCGGGTGCTGAACCATCAGGGTTTACCCACTTTCTGTGTTCTTGTGTTATCACAGCTGAGGACTGAGAAAGAAGAAAAGATGAAGCGTGCCATCATTGAAACATCCACACAGCCGCAGCAACTGTCGACCAAGCCGAGGAAGTAAGTGATCTCTGAACCAAACGCAGGCTTGTCTTGTCATTGTAAACTTACAGTGAAGCAGTCTGAACATTGCTGAAGTGTTTATTGGTATTTGCACTGTTATTAAAATGATGAGAGTGTAGGAAGGAACTGCAGATGCTGGTTTACACTGAAGATAGGAGCAAAATACACAGCGGGGCAGGCAGCATCTCTGGAGAGAAGGAATGGGTGACATATCGGGTCGAGACCCTTCCTCAGACTGAGAGTCAGGGGAGGGGGAGTCTAGAGATATGGACGGGTAAAGGTGTGAAAATGACCAGAGCAGACGATGATAAGGAAATGTAGAATGGTTCATTGTGAGAAGAGGAACTGTTTAGCTCCTCATCCAAAAGAAGGTGGCTTTGAAAATGCCTCTGCCCCTCTGTCCTGCGGTAGTTTGTGGTTGAGACTTGTGTGTATAAGTCAGACACCAATCCAGGCCTTGCTGATTGAGGTCAGAGAGCCACAGCCAGGCACACACACTGAGCAGCCCAGCTTATTGGATTGTTTACATCCCCCAAGTGTTAGCCACACAGTGTGGATGGCAAGTTACACACATGTACGCGTGTAATCCATTTACATCCCCCAAGTGTTAGCCACACAGTGTGGGTGGCAAGTTACACACATGTACGCGTGTGATCCATTTTCACTGAGAGGTTCCTTCGAGGGTTTTATATTTGTGTTTTGATCCTTGGTCTTTGTTTCATTAGGAGTTCGGTGTGCCGGATGAGTAGCAGGGAAAAGATTTCTGTGCAGGACCTGTCAAAGGAACGCAAAACCCTGGAGACGTTGTCTTTGGATGAAAGCAAGAAAGAAGAATCCAGCAGCTCGAGTTCAGAGACCGAAGATGCTTCTGAGTCTGACTCTGAATGTGAAACCGGTAAATAGGGGAGTTTAAATGTCTTGTGTTTTTGTTTTCTATCCACAATCTACCTCATCGGGGACCCTCAGACTATCTATGATCAGACTTTACTGGCTTTATCTTGCACACTGTGATTGTAATCATGTATTGTCTTTCCGCTGGCTGGTTAGCACGCAACAAGCTTTTCACTGTACCTCAGTACACGTGACAATAAATTGTACTGAACTGAATAAAGATAAGGGTTAGAAACACGGTTATGCACTTTATGAAAGTTGAAACATTGCTTTGGAAGAGTGCTCATGCATGGGCTTTAACATCAATTTAAGAATAAGGGGTAGACCATTTAGGACTAAGATGAGGAAAAACCTTTTCACCCGGAGAGTTGTGAATCTGTGGAATTCTCTGCCACAGAAGGCAGTGGAGGCCAATTTACTGGATGTTTTCAAGAGAGAGTTAGAGTTAGTTCTTAGGGCTAACGAATTCAAGGGATATAGGGAGAAGACAGGAATGGGGTACTGATTGTGGATGATCAGCTATGATCGCATTGAATGGTGGTGCTGGCTCGAAGGGCCGAATGACCTCCTCCTGCACCTATTGTCCATCAGTGCCAGCGCATCTTCCTCTTACATTCTCTTTGTTCTACGATTTGATCCAAACGACAGTTTGCGATTGAGGATGCCAATTAGAACAGTATTTTTGCGTTAGATTACATTAGTTTATTGTCATTTAGAAACGATTGCAATGAAATTCCTTGTTCACACGACACTCACGGAGTGCAGGGACACATGGTAATATGTGGCGTTTCACATGACACTCACGGTGTGCAGGGACACATGGTAATATGTGGAGTTTCACATGACACGGAGTGCAGGGACACATGGTAATATGTGGAGTTTCACATGACACGGAGTGCAGGGACACATGGTAATATGTGGCGTTTCACATGACACGGAGTGCAGGGACACATGGTAATATGTGGCGTTTCACATGACACGGAGTGCAGGGACACATGGTAATATGTGGAGTTTCACACGACACTCACGGTGTGCAGGGACACATGGTAATATGTGGAGTTTCACATGACACGGAGTGCAGAGACACATGGTAATATGTGGCGTTTCACATGACACTCACAGACTGCAGGTACACATGGTAATATGTGGCGTTTCACATGACACTCACGGTGTGCAGGGACACATGGTAATATGTGGAGTGAGATTTAATCTGGAAGTCGTTTATCCTGCTCTTGAAATATTCCTTGTTGTCAATTCCGTTTTCTTTCATACGAAGCAGAAAAGAAGAGGTCTTCCTTGAACGATGCCGGCAGCGTGAATGGGACTGAGGTCTTGCCCCGCGTTCCTGCCGTTACTCTGGCACCATCCGGTCTCAAGGTAAGAATGATCCACAGGGCGGCCTCCAGCCCAACACTGCTCTGCAGTTGCAGGCGGCTGCCCTTGGACCTTCCAAGGAGAGATGTAGTGATGTCTGTAGATGTAGCGAGGACTTTCCCTTCACTGATCCCTGTGGTCAAAAACCGTCAGCTCAGTTTGCTGTGGTCCCTGCCACCAACAGCTGTGAAGTTGATAAACTGGCTGAGCAGCTACTCGGCTGGAAACTACTTGGGCTGGCAATTGCCAGGAGCTGGGAGGAAAGTGTACGTTTTAATTAACTATTCAGTGACATTAAAACATTAAAAATGAGAGTACATCATTAAGAGGGAATCTAAAGTATGATATAGGATTTTTGGGATCTGAAATGGAGACAGGAGAGATTGCAGTCGCTGGAATATTGAGCAGAAGGATAAACAACGGGGGAAATTGGCTTTGGGATTGTGAGTCTGAGACTCCCTGTAGTGCCCCTTGTCCATGGACACAGTTGTCATTATAACGCGACTTTCTGTGACACGAGGCTGCTTGGGAGTGCAATGATCATGTTATAGCAGAACTACCTGTACAAAGCTGCAGCAGGTAGCGAGCAGTGGGAGGGTTTACAACCATGCAGGTATTCAGTGAGCTTTAATGTCCCCTTTAAAACTCATTAGGATAGAGGCAGCAGGGAAACAGGCCCTTCGTCCCAATTGCCCACAACGGGCAACATGCTCCAAATGGCTGCGTTTGGTCCATATCCCTCCAAACCTGTCCTAACCATGTTATGATCTCAAGATTCTCAGGGGTATTAATCCTCAGCGTGTTCTCTGGGTTTGATCCTGACTTTGGCAGTTGTCTGTGTGGAGTTTGCACATTCTCCCTGTGACTCCTTGTGTTTTATCTGTATGCTCCGGTTTCCTCCCACATCCCAAACACGTGCGGGTTTGTAGGATAATCGGCCCTTGGTAAACTGCCCCTAGTGTGTTGGGAGTGGATGAGGAAGTGCGATAACACAGAACTAGTGTAACGGGTGATCATTGGTGGGTGTGGACCCAAGGCCCTGTTTCCATGCTGTAACTTTTCATTTTCAAATGACATCTTTAAGGACATGAGTAAGGGGAAGTCCTGATATTGGGTTTAGAGATACAGCATTGAAGCAGGTCTTCAGCCCACTGAGTCCGCACACTAGTTCCGATACGATAGAACTTTATTTATCCCAGGAGGGAAATTGATCTGCCAACAGTCATAAAACACAAAATACATGAAACATGAAATTAAAGTGATGAGTGGAGAGGATTGGGGATGTGCAAAGATTGGGGGGGGGGTCAGTCTCAGTCTATCCCACGACACAAGGGGAAGGAGTTGTGCAGTTTGATAGCCACAGGGAAGAAGGATCTCCTGTGGTGTTCTGTCCTGCAACTTAGTTCTATCCTGCACACTAGGAACAATTTACTGAAGCCAATTAACTTACAAACCTGTACATCTTTGGAGTGTGGGAGGAAACCGGAGCACCCGGAGAAAACCCACACAGTCACTGGTAGATGGTACAAACTCCATACAGACAGCACCCGTAGTCAGGGTCAAACCCGGGTCTTTGCCGCTGTGAGGCAGCAACTGTCTCGATCTGAAACATCGACTTTCCTTTTATCCCTGCAGACGCTGCCTGGCCTTCCGAGTTCCTCCAGCAGTTTGTTTATAATTCCAGATTCCAGCATCTGCAGTCTCTTGTTTATTTTTTCAAAATGTCAGAGTTTGCCCACTTCAGGAGTACTAATAGAATCCAGTGAGAAAGAACCTTGATGCTTGAGATGGTCGTTGAAACAGAATAACAAATGAGTCACTCTCTGGCCTTTCCCTTTGCTACAGAATATCCTGCATGTTGCAAGCCGTTTGTCAGGTTACTGTGACATCGGTCACAAATGGGAGTCCAATGTTTACGTCTGCATGTCGCTCAGTCTCTGGGGTTTGTCTGACGGTCTCATTATTAAGATATGTAGGAAGGAACTGCAGATGCTGGTTTAAACCGAAGATGAACACAAATGTTGGAGTAACTCAGCGGGACAGGCAGCATCTCTGGAGAGAAGGAATGGGTGACGTATCGGGTCAAGACCCTCCTTCAGTCTGAGAGTCAGGGGAGAGGGAGTCCAGAGATATGGAAGGGTAAGGTGTGGAAACAACTGATCAAAGCAGACGATGATGAGGAAATGTGGAATGGTTTATTGTTAGCTGAGGAGAAGGTGTCCTTCCTAACGGACAAACTCCACACAGACAGCCAGACAGCACCTGGGTCAGGTTTGGTCAGACCCGAAATGTCTCCCTTTCCTTCTCTCCAGAGATGCTGCCTGTCCCACTGAGTCACTCCAGCTCTTCATTATTAAGATGGTGGGGTGTAATTAATAGAGGCATGTGTCCATGCACACAGCACTGCGAGCAGGCAGGAAAGTGAATTTGAAGAAGGCGGATGTCGGGAACAGGAAATGTTACAGGAAGTACCAGTGTTTATTGGCAGCTCTGATCTCCAGACAGAGCCTCTTTAGTGTGTGTATCAGTGGGGAAAGCTGCACACAGTGGATGCCAGTGCAGCTTTCTGATTCTGGCCGGTGTCTACAGGCCTGACTTGCATATAACTAACTGCAACAAAAATGTTTTGCAGAGTAACATTGCCTTGCTGTGCTGTTTATTTTTAGCCCTGTAATTTACATTTTGCAACTGCTTAATCGGAACCCAGTTTCAGTCACAATATGTTTGCTAACTCTTCAGTTGTGACCTTTGTTTTGCATTGTGTGTGGCTGTTGGCATAGTGGAGTTCCTTTCAACTTGATTTAGAGCATTGTGCAAGCAAACATTTGAGTGCAGCTCTCTGCACACAACTATTACCTCACGGCTGCGAGATTTGGACACAAGCTGGAGTTCCTTACTGCCCCTGGGTGTTGCTGCTTCTGTGAAGGAGCAAGACTGTCCAAGCAAACACTAAGTGCTGGAGAAACTCAGTGGGTCAGGCAGCATCTGTGGGGGAGTGGACAGGCGATGTTATGCGTTCTGACCCTTCGTCCAGACTGATGGAGTGGGGGGAGAAAGCTGGAAAAGAGAGTTGGGGTGGGACAATGCCTGGCAAGTGATAGGTGGATACAGGTGAGGGGTGATTAATAGACAGGTGTAATAAGTGACAAAGGACACAAAAGGGTGTCTGATGATGAGTGGAGGAGTGAAATGTAAAGCTGGAGGGAGGGGTATTGGAGGGAGGGAACAGCGGGAGAAAGAGAAGGGAGGTAAAGGGGAAATGTGAGCCTCTGGATGCGAGATGATTATCAGAGTCAGAGTAAGGGATATTACATTTACATTAGACAATTCGATGTTCATACCATCGGGTTATCTTTTTTTAACATTAACTTAACAATCCACCATTGGCAGCTGCAACATCTAAATTCAGTTAATTAAACAAATTTCAGCTAAGAAAGCGGATAACAATAATAATGATCTTGAAGCTATTAGATTATTAAACACTTGAAGATGGTTCCAAATCCCAGCTCAGAAGGTGACTGCTGTCCTTGTCTCTCTGAACTCCCCACCGCTGATCATGGTTCATTCGTAATTGCCTGACAATATACTCAGCTCATCGTCAGTGAGGGTATCAAAACCAACTGAGGCTGTTTCAGCTGCTGTGTCACGGCGCCAGAGACCCCGGTTCAATCCTGACCTCGGGCGCTGTCTGTGTGGAGTTTGCACATTCTCCCTGTGACTGCATAGGTTTCCTCCTACATCCCAAAGACGTGCAGGTTTATAGGTGAATGGATCTGTAAATTGTCCCTACTTAAGTGCTATGAGCAGCATTAGGCCATTCGGCCCATCATGTCTACTCCGCCATTCAATCCTGGCTGATCTATCTTTGCCTCTCAACCCCATTCTCCTGCCTTCTCCCCATAACCCGGTACTACTCAAATGTGTAGGGAGTGGATGAGAAAATGGGATAAAGTGTAAATGGGTGATAAATGGTCAGCTGAAGGGCCTGTTGGGCTGAAGGGCCTGTTCCATACTGCATCATTCAATCATTGGTATTGAAGCCTTATCTGCCCGTTCACAGGGATGTAAAAGATCCCAGGATGCCGTTAGGTGAGCTGAGTGCGTGCGTAGAACACCCAGCTTCACACTGGTGCAGACAAATGTTCCAACGTCCAGTCACATCTTGGCCCAGCACAAACTCTGGCTTCACTTTCCTACGGCCCCATCATATCCACAACCCTGTCCAGCCCAGCACGGGCCGGCCATCCACGCCAGGTGATGGACCACTCTCAGCCCTGTGGACCAGCGCTTTATGTGTGTCTGCAGCACGCTGCCCCTACTGGCACCTCCACAGTTTAAAAACCTCATGCATCACTTGTTTTTACAACGTTTAATACTGCACAAAGATTACTCAAATGTATTAATTACATTAGGCAGTCAAGTCTTTAAACATTTTAAGCAGCTTATAGGACAATGATCTGCCATTGGTACCAACAGCAAGGAATGATGTGCGCACCTGCACTTTTCTGTCAAACAGAACAGCAGATCCTTCTCCTTGCTTTGGCCTTGGCCTTGCCACCTAGTCTGCATTCCTGGTCCGAAGTTTCCCAACTACAGGAAACGTCTCGCCATCTAACTGGCACAACTGCAGCTGTGGAGTTCAATACGTTTGCACACTCCCCGTGTTACATTTATTAATTCCCCATCATCAGAACTAATTTCTCCCAACCAGCACCTTGGGAAAGCTATTAAAATTGTAGTTGTTTGGGAGAACAGCACCACGTACATGTAGCTTGTAGCTCACAACCCAATGGTATGTACAATGAACTGTTCAATATCCCCCCAACCTGGGATACACACATTTCTCCCGCCATCTCTCACCACCCCAGTCACCCTGCTCCTTTCTACTCCTCTGTACCCTTTTATTCCCCTTCATCTTCCCTCTTTCCACTTCCTCCTGTTCCCTCCACCAACATCCTTCCAACATTACATTTCACTCCTCCTCCTCTTCTGTCCTTATCTGCCACTCTTTCGTCTCCTTTAACCTGTCGTATTTGTCACTTCCTCTGCACATCTGCCAAGCACCCCCACCTGTGTGCACCTGTCACCTGCCAGGCCTTGTCCCACCACTACCACCTCGCATTTCCAATATTCTCCCCCCACTCCCAATCCATCTGAAGAAGGGTCCCGACCCGGGACACGGTCAGTCCACTCCCTCCCCAGGTGCTGCCTGATCCACTGAGGTACTCCAGCTCTTTGTGTTAAGCTTTGCAGTACAAATGCTCGATGTTCTGTCCTTCATCCTCTGCAGTTTACTGGTCTGTCAGCAAAGCCTTTGGCCAACCAAGATGCCCCTCCCGCTTGGCAAACCGAACTTCGGAAAACCAGCAGTTACGTTGCGTTGCAGGATGCACAGATCATCTCGGACAAGCCGCCTCTGAGCAGCATCCGGCGCTCGGCTTCCACTCCGCGGCTGGGGGCCGACAGGAAGGTGGGTCGTTGCTCCGTGTACTCGATCGTGCTCGTGATACGGGGGGTGGTCTATGTGGGAGCGGACCTTGTAAGCCAGCACGAGAACTTGCTGTGGAGACAAGGAACGCAGATGTTGGTTCACAGAGAAACACTTTGCAGGTCACCAGGTCAGGAATCATCTCGAGAACATGGGTGGGGACGTTGCAGGTCGGGGCTCTTCTTCAGAATGTATTGATTATTTAAACTGGTGAATGAACCAATCTCTGTTTATTCAGTAATAGATGTCAATGCTATTTGAAATAACAAAAGCAGTATTGTCACCAGCCCAGCCCCCAGCGATTGGTCATGTAAATATGTAGGGTCATTGAATTGACCTGTAACTCAAATCGTCTTGAACAGATGGGTTCAATATTACACACGGAAGGTGAGACTCTGCATATCTTTAGAGGTATCCCAGAATGTAGTTGATTAAAAACAGATAATTTGGAAGTCAAATTGACGGCATCCTGGTCTGTGGAAACTGCTGCACCTGAGGATAGATGCGAGAAGCTGGAGTAACTCAGCGGGACAGGCAGCATCTCTGGAGAGAAGGAATGGGTGACGTTTGCATATAACAGCTTTATAAAATTGTAACTTTAGTAATTTATAGGGGCTTTTTCGGGTCGAGACCCTTCTTCAGACCCATTCCTTCCCCTGAGATGCTGCCTGTCCCGCTGAGTTACTCCAGCTTCTTGTGTCTATCTTTGGTTTAAGCCAGCAACTGCAGTTCCTTTCTGCACGCTACTTGAGAAGGAACTTTGCATTAAAGAGTCGAGGGCTTTCTTTGCCCATAGAGTTAGACCGTCGTACAATGAGTTTGATGATTGTGGACTAGTTGTAGCTGTTGGATGTGCTGGTAGATGCGATAGAAAGGGAGGAAGTGGGTGGGGCAGGGCAGCAGGCTGTCAATAGATCACTGAGAAAGGGGAAGTGTAGCCTGGGGACTGGTTCCCGTAAAGAAAACGAAGCCCAGTCTTCAGCTCCGCAGCCATGACACTTTGGTTCCTTTCTCTTTTTGTATCACCCCCCCTCTGCACTCACGTATGGTGTGATTGTTCCCAGCACAGCACAAGAACAGGCCCTTCGGCCCACAATGTCTGTGCTGAGCATGATGCCCAGACCAACTCTTACCTGCCTGCACATAATCCATATCCCTCCACTCCCTGCATATGCGTGTCGACCCAAAAGTTTAAATGCCACTATCGTATCTGCCTCCACCTCCACCACCACTACCCCCTGCAGCACATTCCAGGCACCCACTGCCCTCTGTGTAAAATAAACCTTGGCCCGCACATCTCCTTCAAACTTTGTTTGGGAGGCGCATTCCCAATCTCGTTGTACCCCCTGTACAATGACAATAAAGATATATTGTATTGTATTGTATTGTTTGACTTACCTTAAATCTTTGCCCTCTAGTATTTGAATTTTGCATCCTAGGAAAATGGTTCTGACTGTCTACCCTATCTATGCCTCTCCTAATATTATATACTTCTCACAGGTTTCCCCACAAACCTCTTGCTTTCCAGAGAAAACAAACCAAGTCTGTTCAACCTCTGCCTGTAGCTAATACTCACTAATCCGGGCATCATTCTGGTAAACCTCCTCTGCCCCCTCTCAAGCTTCCACATCCTTCCTGTAATTCCTGTTACCTCCTCCAGTAATTTGTTGCACACACCCATCACCCTCTGAGTGGAAGAGGTGGCTATTATATATTTCACCTCAAACCTACGTCCTCTGGTACTTGATTCCCCGACGCTGGATGAAAGACTGTGCATTCACTCTCTATTCCCCTTCTCTCTATAAAATCCTCATCTCTACAACGCACCTGAATCCTCTCCCACTTGTACACGTTTCAGTCAGCAAAACCCAGACAAAGCCAACATGAGTGGCTTCCTCCATCTATTGTACACTCCTCCCCCTTCTGTTGTGGGGTAGACTGACTCCCCTTCCCCCCCCCCAATCGTTGCACATCCCCAATCCTCTCCACTCATTTCAACTGCCGCCTCCTGAACGCTGATCATTTCTCCAGTTTCGAGGTGCAACTAATTAAAGTAGGCCTAGCCTACCCCCTCTTAATTGTTCTTGTGTATCGCCCTCCAAAAATGCATAAGGACTTCATCACCCAATTTGCTGATCTGATTTCTAGCATTTTGCCCAAATTTGACCGGATCATGATTCTTGGTGACTTTAATATTCATGTTTGCTGTCCCACTAAGCCTCTTGTGAGTGAATTTATGCACCTGGTTGAGTCCTTCATATCATATCATATATCTACAGCCGGAAACAGGCCTTTTCGGCCCTCCAAGTCCGTGCCGCCCAGTGATCCCCGTACATTAACACTATCCTACACCCACTAGGGACAATTTTTACATTTACCCAGCCAATTAACCTACATACCTGTACATCTTTGGAGTGTGGGAGGAAACCGAAGATCTCGGAGAAAACCCACGCAGGTCACGGGGAGAACGTACAAACTCCTTACAGTGCAGCACCCGTAGTCAGGATCGAACCTGAGTCTCCGGCGCTGCATTCGCTGTAAAGCAGCAACTCTACCGCTGCGCTACCGTGCCGCCCATCTGACTCTTCACACCACGGGACCCACTCACAAGTTAGGCCATACTCTTGACCTAGTGTTATCGTCCGGATTCCCAATCAACAACATTGAAACTACTGAAGCCTGTCTATCGGACCACAGCGCTATCATTTTTGACGCATCTCTGCCTTTATCTCCCGCAAAATCTCATCTCCCTGTTCGCTACTCCCGCGACATAAATTCATTGACTGCCAGTAAATTCTCCGAGGCTCTCACAGCTGCACCCAACATCTGCACTATTGAGGCCTCTCCCCCCCATCTCAGCACTGAGGATCTCGCCTCTTTATTTAATATCACTTGCTCTTCCATCCTGGATTCTATCGCTCCCCTTAAAATGAAAAAGCCTAAGCCCAAAGGTCGGCCGTGGCTCAATGACACCACCAAAGCCCTAAGAAGGGAGTGCAGAAAATCAGAAAGGAGATGGAAATGTGACAAGCTTCAAATTTCCTTCGAAATTCTGAGAAACAATCTTCTCAAATACCAGGAAGCAGTAAAGTCTGCTAGAGCACAATACTTCTCCGACCTTATTTCGAAAAACTCTCATAACTCCAAGGTCCTATTTAGAACAATTACCTCTGTCATATGTCCCGCCCCCAGTACCAGCTTAGTTGGGTCCCCTGCTAAGTGCGAAGAATTCGCTAAATTTTTCACCAACAAAGTTGAGAATATTAGAATGAACATTTCCCCTCCCACCCGTGACCTAGCTGTCTCACTAGTCTGTTCATCTAAATTGGACTGCTTCCAACCCGTCACTCTATCCTCCCTTGCAAAGCTTGTCTCCACTATGAAACCTGCAACCTGCCCCCTTGATCCTGCCCCCACTGCCCTTCTGAAGGATGTCATTGCAATAGCTGGTCCCAGCATCCTCTCTATTATCAACAGTTCTCTGGCCACTGGCACTGTTCCAACCAGTTTCAAGCACGCGGTGGTCCAGCCCCTACTGAAAAAACCTAACCTAGACCCCACCTTGCCTAGCAACTACAGACCCATTTCCAAACTGCCATTCCTGTCAAAAGTCCTTGAAAAGGCAATCCTTAACCAATTAGTGCCCTACCTGCACCAAAACACCATCCTGGAAAGTTTCCAGTCAGGTTTCAGAGCCCACCACAGCACAGAGTCTGCCTTGTTGAAGGTACACAACGACCTGCTTCTCGCCATCGACACCGGCGACTGTGCAATCCTGCTCCTTCTCGACCTCAGCGCAGCATTCGATACAGTGGACCACACCATCCTTATTGACCGTCTCCGGTACGCGGTTGGCATTGATGGCACTGCCCTGAGCTGGTTCGCTTCGTACCTCAAAGATAGGAGTTTCGCCATCAACATAGGCAGTTATTCCTCTGCTCCAGCTAGCCTCTCCTGCGGAGTTCCACAAGGCTCCATCCTAGGCCCCATTCTCTTCTCTCTATACATGCTCCCCCTTGGCCAAATCATTCAAAGGCACGGCATTTCTTTCCACTGCTATGCCGATGACACTCAGCTTTACCTCCCCCTGAAACCCAACAACCAGTCAAATTTAAACAGCCTCTCACACTGCCTTGAGGACATAAAATGTTGGATGGCACAGAACTTCCTCCAATTAAATGAGAGCAAGTCTGAGGTCATCCTATTCGGCCCCCCCGACTCCATCAAATTGATAACAGGCAGTCTTGGAAGCCTATCCTGCCTAGTCAAACCGCATGTCAAAAACCTCGGCATGATATTTGACTCTGCATTAAAATTTGATAAGCAAGTCAACGCTGTGGTAAAAGCCAGCTTCTTCCAACTTCGAACCATAGCTAAAATCAAACCTTTCCTCAAATTCGACGACACAGAAAAAATCATTCACGCTTTCATTTCCTCCCGCCTAGACTACTGCAACTCCCTATACACTGGGATCAGCCAATCTTCCCTGTCCCGCCTGCAACTGGTCCAAAACGCCGCAGCGAGACTCCTGAAGGGTACCCGTAAAAGGGACCACATCACCCCGATTCTGGCCTCTCTCCACTGGCTCCCTGTACGGTACAGAATCAACTTCAAGCTCCTCCTATTCACGTATAAAGCCCTAAATGGACACTCCCCCCCCCCTACATCAAAAATCTTCTAACCCCCCTCTCTAACTCCAGGTCCCTCAGATCGGCCGACTTGGGGCTATTCACTATCCCGCGGTCTAGGCTTAAACTCAGGGGTGACCGCGCTTTTGCGGTTGCAGCTCCTAGACTGTGGAACAGCATCCCTCTCCCGATCAGAACTGCCCCCTCCATCGACTCCTTTAAGTCCAGGCTCAAAACATATTTCTACTCCCTAGCGTTTGAGGCTCATTGAGGAGGCGCTGTGAACTGTTTGCGTGCTACTGTATGTTTTCATTTTTTTTCTATTGGAACCTAATCAAATGTACAGCACTTTGGTCAACGTGGGTTGTTTTTAAATGTGCTATACAAATAAAATTGACTTGACTTGACTTGACACTCATCACTTTAATTTCATGTATCTTGTGATTTATGACTGTTTGGCAGATCAATTTCCCTCCTGGGATAAAGAAAGTTCTATCGTATTGTGTATCAATTACAAAGTGTGAATGATAAATGATGTGGCGTGTTACCTGTACCTCCGCAGGGCAAGGATGAGCAGGAGCCCCGGCTAGCCCGAGTGCCTCCATCGCCAGTGGGCCGGTCGCTGAGTGTGCCAGAGACATGTAGTGAGCAGCCAGCAAGGTGAGTGGGCAGCCGGGCCACGTCTGTGCAGCATTCCAGGTCGCTCTTCAGGAACACGCTCGTGTTTAATCGGTCTTGGCACCACTTGTTTTAATTTGTAGTGTTACATGTGGCCTGACCTCCTTGGTTATCCGGTCCTAGTGATGCTTCAGCGGACCCCTTGGCTGATCAAGTCTGCTGTTGTTGATCCTCCACATCAGCCTCTTTCCCACTCCATTTGTGGGCAAGTTCTTCATTAGAACGGGTGTCAAGGGTAATGGGGCCCAGGCAGGAAGATGGGTTGGGGAGGCAGCGATCAGCCATGGGTGAATGGCAGAGTGGACTCGATGGGCCGAATGGCCTAATTCTACTCCGACAACGTATGAATATTTTAATCCCTTCCGATCAGATCCTTGTTCTGATCCTTTCCCCTGTTTAATTTCCTTGCCCCTTTCACAGCAGCTTTAAATTTAATCATCCATGTTCTTAAAATATTAAAGTGTTTGTGCTCAGCATCTCTCTCCTCCCTCTTCTTATCCCAATCTATTGGTATATCCTTCTGTTCCTCTCTCCCTGATTTATCCAGATTCCCTTTAACAAACGTTCTCAGTTTGCATCATACCTTGTGACCTCCCATCTCGCTTGCTCTTCACCCTCGCACAGGGTGGCACGGTGGCGCAGCGGCAGAGTTGCTGCCTTACTGCGCTTACAGCACAATAGACCCGGGTTCCATCCCGACCACGGGTGCTGTCTAGGGAGTTCATACGTTCTCCCCGTGACCACGTGGGTTTTCTCTGATATCTTTGGTTTCCTCCAATGACGTACAGTTTTGTCGGTTAATTTGCTTGGTATGAATGTAAATTGTCCCTGGTGTGTGTAGGATAATGTTAGTGTTCGGGGATCGCTGGTCAGTGCGGATTTGGTGGGCCGAAAGACCTGTTTCCGCGCTGTATCCCTAAACTAAATGAAACACGCCCCCTTCCAACCCTCCTCTGCCACATAGAACATTAATGATTTTTAACTTTATCAAGTCCAGATCATTTTTTAAAAGCTGAAATGTTAACTCTGATTCTCTCCACAGATGACCCTGATCTGCGTATTTCCAGCAGGTTAATTTTGTTTTTATTTGATTGTGATTATTATTCTCTGTGTACTTGTAGCTCAACATATCAGAAAGTCAGGGACCCACGTTGCCAACTCCCATCGGACGTGTCAGTCACTCACCAAGGAGAACCCACTGTTCCCATCAGCAACGTGGACTTCAAAGAGAGGCGCAAGTAAGGACAATCTGACGCTCGTTGGCAGACGCATGCTAAAGCAAATTATGATGGAAACATAAATACAGGCAAATACTCATCAGGTCATGTCTACGGAGAGCGAGAGGTTTGAGATTGGCGGCCTCTCTTGGAACTGTCAACAGTTTTCCACCCAGCACAAAGCAGAGGTTTAGCAGGTGACAGGAAGAGAACAAGATAGCAAGTTCTATGGCAGAGAAAAGTAGAGGTGTTGAACAACAAGTGTTATCTGAGGAAAGATATTCTTGCCATAGAGGGAGTACAGAGAAGGTTCACCAGATTGATTCCTGGGATGGCAGGACTTTCATATGAAGAAAGACTGGATAGACTCGGCTTGTACTCGCTGGAATTTAGAAGATTGAGGGGGGATCTTATAGAAACTTACAAAATTCTTAAGGGGTTGGACAGGCTAGATGCAGGAAGATTGTTCCCGATGTTGGGGAAGTCCAGAACAAGGGGTCACAGTTTAAGGATAAGGGGGAAGTCTTTTAGGACCGAGATGAGAAAGTTTTTTTTTGTGAGTCTGTGGAATTCTCTGCCACAGAAGGTAGTTGAGGCCAGTTCATTGGCTTTATTTAAGAAGGGAGTTAGATGTGGCCCTTGTGGCTAAAGGGATCAGGGGGTATGGAGAGAAGGCAGGTACAGGATACTGAGTTGGATGATCAGCCATGATCATATTGAATGGTGGTGCAGGCTCGAAGGGCCGAATGGCCTCCTCCTGCACCTATTTTCTATGTTATCACGGTGTGTGAGAGAAGCCGAGGTGATTAGAGGGAGAAGCCGAGGTGATTAGAGAGAGAAGCCGAGGTGATTAGAGAGAGAAGCCGAGGTGATTAGAGAGAGAAGCCGAGGTGATTAGAGAGAGAAGCCGAGGTGATTAGAGAGAGAAGCCGAGGTGATTAAAGTGTGAAATAGGGAAGAAACTGTCTCAAAGGGAAGTGCAAAATGGTCACAGAATGTTCAAGAGGAAATGGAAGTTGGGGTTCTGGGTTTATTAATCCCAGGCTGATACAGGAACATGAACAAAGAGCAGGAGTACCCCATCTGGCCCCACACCTGCTCTGCACACAAGTACGTGAGTGATTTCTGCCTAAATGCTGTTTGATTTTCTCAGTACCCAGATATATCAGTTTCTGTATAACTCGGCAACTGAGGCTCCATAATCCTCTGGGGTCGAGATTGGCAAGGAGACACCACCCTCTAAATGAAGAAATGTCTCCTTGTCTCAGTGCATGTGGCCTAGCCCTTGTGCTCATGCTGTGCTCGCTGGTCTAAAATTCCTCGTTGGAGAAACACCACCTCTGTATCGAGCAGACTGAGCCCGATAAGAATTTTGCAAATTTCAATAAGATTATGCAGGTCTATTCCATTCAATCTTCCATTGTGCAGCAAACCCACATTGCCTGCAAACATGTCTATATATTCAGTGTATTTTTAACCAGCATCTGCTGTTTCTTCCAAAACATTCTGGCCATTATTTTATTACGGCAAGTAAATCATTTTTTGGAGCAGAGGAGTCCTTTACAGTACAAAGTACTCTGGGTGCAGTCTCGCCACGAGTCTGGGCTTCTACTTCTACTTCACCTTGATGATGGAGGTGTGAGTGTGACATACGAGACAGGCCATGGTTTGTGTCATGAGCTTCAGTGTGGACGAGTGAGGATAGGTCTACATTACTACCTGCTTCCATTGTTTATACACGTGATCCTTGCATCAGGGACTTGTCATTCAGTTGACATCTAAACCCAAGCACAGATCTTGCTTTAACTTGGGCATTGGAGAGGAGCAGTAAAATGTAAGTGGCAAGTCCTCTCCACGTTACGGCAGTGTACGGCAGTGTGCCACCCCTGTCAATGTTGACCGTGAATGATCAGCGCTTGTCGGCACTGGGCCTGTGCTCGCTGCAGTTTTGAAGAATGAGGTGGGGATCTCATTGAAACGTACAGAATAATGAAAGACTTGAATAGAGTGGATGTGGAGAGGATGTTTCTACTAGTGGGAGAGTCTAGGACTAGTTTTCATAGCCTCAGAATTAAAGGACTTTCTTTTAGGGGGGAGTTGAGGAGGAATTTCTTTAGTCAGAGGGTGGTGAATCTGTGGAATTCTTTGCCACAGAAAACTGGAGCCCAAGTCAGTGGATATTTTTAAAGCAGAGATAGATAGATTTCTTGATTAGTACGGGTGTCAGGTTATGGGGAGAAGGCAGGAGAATGGGGTTAGGAGGATCAGCCATGATTGAATGGCGGAGTGGACTTGTTGGGCTGAATGGCCTAATTCTGCTCCTATCACTTATGACCTTATGAACTCTTTGTAACTCGGTCAGTCAACGTCGGGAATGCAGATGTGACCCGTTCCCACCCGGCAGAAGATGCCTGCGGCCTCAACGTTTGACACATTCATCCCACTTGTCGCCAAATGCCCCATCGTCTGTGCGAGCTGTATGTAAGTCAGGGGTGGTAACCTGGGCAGGCCCTGTGCACGTGTGTGCTGGCCCTGTACACGTGTGTGTTGGCCCTGTACACGTGTGCGCTAGCCCTGTGCAGGACCTGTACTCGTGTGTGTTGGCCCTGTACACGTGTGTGCTGGCCTTGGGCAGGACCTGTACTCGTGTGTGTTGGCCCTGTACTCGTGTGTGTTGGCCCTGTACACGTGTGTGCTGGCCTTGGGCAGGACCTGTACTCGTGTGTGTTGGCCCTGTACTCGTGTGTGTTGGCCCTGTACACGTGTGTGCTGGCCTTGGGCAGGACCTGTACACGTGTGTGCAGGACCTGTCCACGTGTGCGCTGGCCCTGTACACGTGTGTGCTGGCCCTGTGCAGGACCTGTACACGTGTGTGCTGGCCCTGTGCAGGACCTGTACACGTGTGTGCTGGCCCTGTGCAGGACCTGTACACGTGTGTGCTGGCCCTGTACACGTGTGTGCTGGCCCTGTACACGTGTGTGCAGGACCTGTCCACGTGTGCGCTGGCCCTGTACACGTGTGTGCAGGACCTGTACACGTGTGTGCTGGCCCTGTGCAGGACCTGTACACGTGTGTGCTGGCCCTGTGCAGGACCTGTCCACGTGTGCGCTGGCCCTGTACACGTGTGTGCTGGCCCTGTGCAGGACCTGTACACGTGTGTGCTGGCCCTGTGCAGGACCTGTACACGTGTGTGCTGGCCATGTGCAGGACCTGTACTCGTGTGCGGGGAAAAACGTTTGGTCAAAAACTCTGGATTTGAAAGGTTGCCAGGGTGATGCTCTTTGTCTCAGCAGAGCAAGCATGAAGAGGATGGTACAAGCTGGGGAATAGCACAAGCAGTCACACTACCATGGCTTATGACACAACCCATGGCAGCATCCTCAGTCCAGGACACACTGGAGCACATTTTACAAATTTGATACGATAGAATGGTTCAAAATGTGATTAGGACTTGCATTTTATTGTAGATGCAGATACATGTGCAGCTCGATCAGTATGATGGAGTGATTTTTAAAGCATGCATTAAGGCAGAGGAATAACGGTCTTGTTCTGGTGTCCTAATGAAAGTTCTCTCCAGCAAAAGTGATGTTATAAATAATTGCCTGCCTTTGCCACAGTGGGTGGGGTCTAGATGTGTACACAAGCCAGGTACTATCGCAATGTTTAAGAAACATTTAGACAGGTACATGGATAGGACAGATTTAGAGGGAAATGGGCCAAACGCAGGCAGGTGGGACTAGTGTAGATGGGGCATGTTGGTCGGTGTGGGCAGGTGGGACTAGTGTAGATGGGGCATGTTGGTCGGTGTGGGCGGGTGGGACTAGTGTAGATGGGGCATGTTGGTCGGTGTGGGCGGGTAGGACTAGTGTAGATGGGGCATGTTGGTCGGTGTGGGCAGGTGGGACTAGTGTAGATGGGGCATGTTGGTCGGTGTGGGCAGGTGGGACTAGTGTAGATGGGGCATGTTGGTCGGTGTGGGCAGGTGGGACTAGTGTAGATGGGGCATGTTGGTCGGTGTGGGCGGGTGGGACTAGTGTAGATGGGGCATGTTGGTCGGTGTGGGCGAGTTGGGCCGAAGGGCCTGTTTCCACGCTGTATGATTCTATAACACTCTCTTTTACCTAAATTCATTCCCTCGTGCCCTTGAATTGTGAAGCTGTTGAAAGATATCCTTTGAATTCCTCCAGCTCTCCCAGTATATTTGTTTTAAATCCCTGTCTGATTTTGCAGATTGTACCTCACCCCGGTACGTGACGAGGAGTCAGAATCGCAGAGGAAGGCTCGCTCGCGTCACGCTCGACAGTCCCGGCGATCAACACAGGTCTGTGCTGACTGCTCCAGCAATGCTAACGCTACGTCATTGAGTCAAAGACCACCAGCTCCATTCATAGTTTCAATGCAGCTGCTAAACATGACCTGATGGCACAGTGAAATCTGCCAACAATCACTTTAACTGTCCTTTCGAGAAGCAGTCTTTATTCCCAATATTGCTTTGTATTTGAATGGAGAATTAACACATTTATTTCAAGAAAAAGCAGAAAATGTGAAATAAACGCTTCAAATTAATAGTATTTGAACAGCCTGGTGGTATTTTGAATGGGACACTGCTCAGAACAGAAACATAGAAAATAGATGCAGGAGTAGGCCATTCAGCCCTTCGAGCCAGCACCGCCATTCAATATGATGGCTGATCATCCACGTTCCTGCTTTCTCCCCTTATCCCTTGATTCCGTTAGCCCTAAGAGCTAAATATAACTCTCTCTTGAAAACATCCTTCTGTGGCAGAGAATTCCACAGATTCACAACTCTCTGGGTCAAAACGTTTTTCCTCATCTGAGTCCTAAATGTCCGACCCCTTATTCTTAATAAAACTGAGATCAAGTTTAAGAAAATGAAAAAGGATCACACTCAATTTCATTCTCACTCGGGGGGGGGGGGGGGGACGACACAGCAGACAGATTGTCCAGTAAAATACGCCCCCCCCCCCTCTCAAAATCCCTTCTGTTTCTCAGGATTTGGAGTTGCATTTGCCATTGATCAAATTTAAGATCAATATGAGGATACATGTATTTCAGGAAAGAAGCATTTCTTCTCAATGCGTGCATGCCTTTGTCTGCAGGGGGTCACGCTGACAGATCTAAAGGAGGCAGAGAAGACCCTTGGTATTTCTACTGAGAAGAAAACCCAAGAGCAACTGGAAAGGAGAGAAGAAGTGAAAGAGAACGAGGCCAAGAAGGAAAGTTCATTGAGTGAGGACAAGGTGCGTGGCTTACAATCTTACACTTGGCTAGCGTACAATCCAGTGGTGTGAACTCGCTGTTCCCCAATTTCAGGTGACCCACATCCACTCGCCCTATCCAGTTTTCTTTTTCCTTTGCTCACCCCTCCTGGTTCCATCGAACTCCCCCCCCACCCCCCACATAAAGCAAACCAGAGAACATTAACACAAACTTTTAAAACACACTAAAAATAACAAAAACGACAGACAGACCGTTGGCAAGGCTGCCATTGCTGACGGCGCCACCCGGTGGTATAGTGAGTAGCTCATCGGGACAGGCAGCATCTTTGGACAGAAGGAATGGGTGACGTTTCAGGTCGAGTCCCGAAACATCACCCATTCCGGAAAAGGGTCACGACCCGAAACGTCACCCATTCCTTCTCTCCAGAGATGCTGCCTGTCCCGTTGAGTTACTCCAGCACTTCGTGTCTATCTTTGGTTTAAACCAGCATCTGCAGTTCCTTCCTAAACAACTTAATCTCACCACACTGAGTAACAGTTACCATTGACTTGCCTTCTTGTGTTCTTTGTCTTTGTTGGCTCATCCATACTTACTGGGGAACTTGGACTCCTTTGCCCACCCAACTGTGGTTGCCATTGTGAATCTCTAAATCTAACAACCGGGTTTCTTTTGAGTTTCTCTCTTTAAGCTTTTTCTGTGCTAACTCTGCAATTCCCAAGTGCAGTGAACTGAATAACATTTCCGCCAAACTTTAAAGGAATCTCATCCCTCTGATCAAGTCCCATTGTACTTCTCCTGAGGTATTTCACCTGTTTAGGTGCTGCTATCCTCCATCCATGTACTTGGAGGTTCTGACTGTCGTTGTTTACAAATCTTTCACAGTACTACAGAATGTCGGGTGTGTACTTGCTTCGACACTTTCCTCTGATACGGAGATGAACTCTGCATATTTCTGGCCACATGCAAAGCTGCCCTCCTCACTTTAGATCGTTTGTGGCACCTCTCCCCTGGAGAGGAGTGGAACAAGTGGACAGGAGCTGAACACTGCCCATTAACGGGCAGGAAGGCACCGCACTGCACTGCCTGCCCTGACTGTGTGTGACCATTCTCATGGTGAACAATCAGATGTATCTATGAACATTTTACTGGCAGTTTCTGTCACACCAGACTTCTAAACTTTGCCAAATTCCCCTTTTCATTATTGTAAACCTCACACTTATATTTATTGTGAAATGCATTGCTGTTGCATGGTTAGTGCATTGCTGTTGATGGTTAGTGCATTGCTGTTGATGGTTAGGGCATTGCTGTTGATGGTTAGGGCATTGCTGTTGATGGTTAGTGCATTGCTGTTGATGGTTAGTGCATTGCTGTTGATGGTTAGTGCATTGCTGTTGATGGTTAGTGCATTGCTGTTGATGGTTAGTGCATTGCTGTTGATGGTTAGTGCATTGCTGTTGATGGTTAGTGCATTGCACTCTGCACAGTCCAGTTGCAGATGAGCCGCTGTGGGGCCGCTGTTACTGGTTGTACCTCAAGCCCATTTCAGCTACGATTGGGCAGGAAATCCATTTGTAAAGAGAGAAGACTGATGACTTGTGCATAGCAGATGGGTTTTCAACCATTACCATGGTTTAAATAGACTGCGTATGCTGGTAATTGAATTTTAAAAAGAGATAAATCTGCAGCAAAAATGACCCTGAAATTTGCCTGCATAAAATAGTTGCATGGTAGAGGTGGCGTTTTTATGTCTTGAATATAAAAAGCTAATGGATGAGAGTTGCAGCCTCATCCCACGCACACATTTGCATTTCTCTATCCCTTATTTGTATTTATGCGTCCGCTCTCTACTGGAAACATGTTCCCAATGTTGGGGGAGTCCAGAACAAGGGGCCACAGTTTAAGAATAAGGGGTAGGCCATTTAGAACGGAGATGAGGAAGAACTTTTTCAGTCAGAGAGTGGTGAAGGTGTGGAATTCTCTGCCTCAGAAGGCAGTGGAGGCCAGTTCGTTGGATGCTTTCAAGAGAGAGCTGGATAGAGCTCTTAAGGATAGCGGAGTGAGGGGGTATGGGGAGAAGGCAGGAACGGGGTACTGATTGAGAGTGATCAGCCATGATCGCATTGAATGGTGGTGCTGGCTCGAAGGGCTGAATGGCCTACTCCTGCACCTATTGTCTATTGTCTATTGGTGCTGAGTTAAGCATAAGCACTGGTTAATCTCCCTTTGCACCCCTTGATAGCTAAAGATAGACACAAAATGCTGGAGTAACTCAGCGGGACTGGTAGCATCTCTGGAGAGAAGGAATGGGTGACGATTCGGGTCGAGTCCGTTCATAGTCTGAAGAAGGGTCTCGACCCGTAACATCACCCATTCCTTCTCTGCAGAGATGCTGCCTGACCCGCTGAGTTACTCCAGCATTTACTCCCTACCTTCCCATACATGCTTTGATAGCTGCCTCTGTAGCTCTGTGTCAGTTGCCCTGCATTGACCTGGCATCATTCTTTAAGTTTGTGGTGCTGGACAAATGAAGGATTGAGGTGGTTCAGGTGATGAAAAGAATGGATGGAATAGATTGAAAGCATTACCTCTGATGCAGGAGTCCGCAATAAGAGGCCTGTTTAAAATTAGAGGGCCATTCCAGGAAGCATTTATTACCAGACCAATGTTAGAAGACCAATGGTCAACGGAAGCCTGATGAGTCAGCAGGCAGTTGGTAGATCAGTCACCACCCAATGACCCACACCACCCAATGACCCCACACCACCCTGGACCCACGCTCTCATCTCCTGCCATCTGGAAGAAGGGCCTGCTGTAATACTGTATGAGTTTTTATTTCTTTACTATTAAGTCTCGGACTAAACAAAGTGTGGTGTGTCTGTGTGTGTGCATGTCTGTGTGTATATGTCTGTCCGTGCGTGTGTGTGCCTGTGTGTATGTCTGTGTGTGCGTGTGCCGGTGTGTGTGTATGTCTGTCCGTGTGTGTGCGCCTGTGTGTGTGTGTATGTCTGTCCGTATGTGTGCGCGCGTGTGTGTGCGCCTGTGTGTGTATGTCTGTCTGTGTGTGTGTGTATCTCTCCGTGTGTGCGCCTGTGTGTATGTCTGTCCGTGTGTGTGCGCCTGTGTGTGTATGTCTGTGTGTGTGTGCGTCTGTGTGTATGTCTCCATGTGTGTGTGTGTGTATGTCTGTCTGTGTGTATCTCTCCGTGTGTGTGTGTGTGCGCCTGTCTGTGTGTGTGTGTGTGTGTGTGTGTGTCTGTGTGTGTGTGTGCGCGTGCGTGTGTGTTGTGCCTCCACAGGATGTGGCCAGTCGGCTGAGACCTGTGGCCGCGGCCGTTGCCGTTGGTCACTCTGGCTCGGCGCTTGCTCTTGCACAGCCCAGATATTCTGCTCCTACAGTTTCATTTCAGGACGCCGATACAGGTAATCTGAACTCACATCGCCAAGTTTCTTTCTTTTTTAGGGGATCACAGGGTATTGCCTGGGGTGGAGCATGACAATTATCTGGAGAGGCTGGCTCTGCTTTCCGTGGAGCAGAGGGGGGAACATGGTTGGGGTATATATAATTGAGGGGTGTCTAGATGAGCATTGGGTGCCCAGGGATAGAAGGCTGTGGGCCAAGGGCAAGGATTGATGCATGTGGATGCCCACAGCTCGGTGCGGACATGGTGGGTCGAATGGCCTCTATGTGCTGGATGACTCTGGTCTTTATTTTCACTGATTTTGTTTGCTCCTCATACCCTTTGGGACCCACAATACAAAAGGTTTGGGAAGACAGTGGCACAGCGGGTAGAACCGCTGCCTCACAGCACCAGAGACCCAGGTTCCATCCTGACTTCGGGTACTGCCTGTGTGGAGTTTGCATGTTCTCCCTGTGGCCACGTAGGTTTCCTCTGGGTGCTCCAGTTTCATAAGTTCATAAGTGATAGGAGTAGAATTAGGCCATTCAGCCCATCAAGCCTTCTCCGCCATTCAACCATGGCTGATTTATCTCTCCCTCCTCACCCCATTCTCCTACCTTCTCCCCATAACCCCTGACACCCACACTAATCAAGAATCTATCTCTGCCTTGAAAATATCCACTGACTTGGCCTCCACAGCCGTCTGTGGCAAAGAAACCCACAGATTCACCACCCTCTGGCTAAAGAAACTCCTCCTCATCTTCCTAAAAGAACGTCCTTTAATTCTGAGGCTGTGACCTCTGGTCCTAGACTCTCCCACTAGAGGTCTCAACCCAAAACGTCGCCCATTCCTTCTCTGCAGAGATGCTGCCTGTCCTGCTGAGTTACTCCAGCATTTTGTGTCTAGCCACGAGTGGAAACATCCTCTCTATCCAAGCCTTCCACTATTCAGTATGTTTCATTGAGGAGCCCCTGAGGTCCTCCCATATCCAAAGATGTGCAGTTTGTACATTAATCGGCCCTCTGTAAATTGCTTCTCGTGTGCAGGGAGTGGATTTTAAAGTGGGATAACATAGGACCAGTGTGACTGGGTGCTCGCTGGTCGGAGTGGACTGGGTGGGCCGAAGCACCTGGTTCCAAGCTGCATCTCCACTTTCTCTTGTTTAAGATTTCATTTATTGTAAGAGGGGGTTGCTACATGTAGTTACTGTGAATGGAGGAATTGCTTTTGCTTGCAGGTGCAGAGTTGGAAAGTGACAGAAGGGAAGAGGGGGACGCGGACTACAACAGTCGGAACCGGCTGTCGGCGCGAGACCGGCGGAAAGCCAGGAAGGAGCGCAGGTCTACCGCCAAGGCAGATTCCACAGAGGAGGTGAGCTGGTGTCCAGTGTACCTGGTCATATGGTCGGTAGGAATAGGAGTAGAATTAGGCCATTTGCCCGTTAAGTCTACTCCACCATTCAATCATGGCTGATCTATCTCTCCCTCCTAACCCCATTCTCCTGCCTTCTCCCCATAACCTCCGTCACCCATACTAATCAAGAATCTATCTATCTCTGCCTTAAAAATATCCACACTGCCTCCACAGCCTTCTGTGGCGAATAATCCCACAGATTCACCACCCTCTGATTAAATACATTTCCCCTCATTTCCTTCCTAAAAGAACATCCTTTAATTCTGAGGCTGTGACCTCTGTTCCTAAACTCTCCCACTAGTGGAAATTTCCTCTCCACATCCGCTCGTCCAAGCCTTTCACTATTCTGTAGGTTTACAGAATATACTGCCCACCTGACAGAGGCTGAATGAAGGGGTGTTCTGACCTGGGCAGCACGCGTTAGGGAGGCCCAGAGCTGCTTGTGCAGGGAAGTTGAAAAGTACCTCCAAGACTGTAATGTTCCAGTGATCTACGCTGTCTGTCTTTGTGAATTGTCCGGGTGTGGAATTTGCAGCCCCCTCTGCTCAGTGGAAGAAACCAGAGAAGTTGTGGTTCCCGGTATCAGCAGCTTTACACAAGAGCCATTGACCAATGTGGACGTACAGCACGTATTTCTCCAGCCACTGCGTCTTGTGTTCACAGGACCCAGCAGGCCCATCCTTTCACGTTGACCTGTTCTCCAGGTGTGATAGGTAACTGCCCAGCCATACTTTCCTGGGCCAATTTTCCTGAGATTTCCTTATCCAGTGCGTTCAGGCGACTGGAAGCCGTGTTATCTGATTAAATATTTGCTGCTCCAGGTCCTGCACTTGTACTCACTGAGTGGGGAAGTCTGGTAACTCGAATCTCACTGTACCTTAACTGGTGCACGTGACAATAAACTGATCTTGAAACCTTGGTTTGATGGAACAGTGTCCTTGTACCATGAGGTTGACCCAAGGAAGCTTTGTTTAATGTACCAGACCGTATGGGTGACACGGTGGCGCAGCGGTAGAGTTGTTTCCTTACAGCGCCGGAGACCCGGGTTCAATCCCGACTACGGGTGCTGTCTGTACGCCGTTTGTACGTTCGCCCCGTGACCTGCGTGGGTTTTCTCCGGGTGCTCCAGTTTCCTCCCACACTCGAAAGACGTGCAGGTTTGGATGTTAATTGGCTTGGTGTAAATGTATAGTTGTCCCTGGTGTGGGTAGGATAGTGTTAAAGTGCAGGAGTCGCTGATCGGTGTGGACTCTGGGCCGAAGGGCCTGTTTCCGTGCTGTATCTTTAAACTAAACCAGACACTAATTGTTTATTTTGTACGTTGGGCTATGAACAGTCACCTCACAGGTCAATGGTCTGTTTTCTTTGGTAGCAAGGAGGGTAGACCTGCTACCTCACAGTGCAGGAAACCCAGATTCCATACTGACTGTGTTTTTTTGGTATAATTTGCATTGTTACTTTTTTCCTGAGAGCCAAGTTCCGTTTGCTGGTGCTGTGGCCAATTCAGGTGTTTGCAAATGACGTTTGATTCTAGGAAAATGGTGGATTGAATTACAGGGATTAACAAATCCTTGCTTGTTAAGAGTAACTCCTATTACTTGTACTTTGGTCTACACAGCTGTGTTAGATTGTCACCTCTCTTCAGTATAGATTTAGCAACAGAGTACTTGGCAGATGAGAGATCTTGGATCATTTGCCACAAGGTTCCTCATTCCTGTACTTGTCATCTTCCATGCTTTCAGATTTTATTGCTTGACGCGATGTAAGTTGAACCCTTTATCTTGATTGTTGGCTTTCCAAATGCATCGTTAATTGTCAAGAACGTTGGAAGCAGTTCAGAAAAAATTGATGAGATTAATATCTGGAATCGGCAGATTATATTGTGAGGGAGGTTTGGATAGGCTGGGCTTATAACCACTGGATTTAAGAGAGCGAGAGTTGACTTGGTTGTCACAGGACAACCTGAGTGGTCTGGAGAGGCTGGTTGTTCACGAGGTTAATCCCTGGGATGGAGGGACTGTCATATGAGGAAAGACTGGGCTTGTATTCACTGGAGTTTAGAAGGATGAGAGGGGATCTTATAAGACGTATAAAATTATAAAAGGACTGGACAAGCTAGATGCAGGAAAAATGTTCCCAATGTTGGGGCAGTCCAGAACCAGGGGCCACACAGTCTAAGAATAAAGGGGAGTCCATTTAAAACTGAGGTGAGAAGAAACTTTCACCCAGAGAGTTGTGAATGTGTGGAAATCTCTGCCACAGAGGGCAGTGGCGGCCAATTCACTTGATGAATTTAAAAGAGAGTTAGATAGAGCTCTAGGGGCTATTGGAATCAAGGGATATGGGGAGAAGGCAGGCACAGGTTACTGATTGTGGATGATCGCAATGAATGGCGGTGCTGGCTCGAAGGGCCGAATGGCCTCCTCCTACATCTATTTTCTATGTTTCTATGTAACATTGAATTAGTGTGAGCGGGGTGATGGATGGTCGGCGTGGACTCGGCGGGCCGAAGGGCTTGTTTCCGTGCTGTATCTCTAAACTAAAAAGGCAACCGGGGGGGGGGCTTGGGGAGGGGAGGTGAGTGTACGGAAGAGGGGACAGGAGCAGGGTGACTGGGGATGGTGGGGGAAATATGTGCGGGGGGGGGGAGAATGTGGGGAGGGGGAGATTATTTGAAATTAGAGAATTCAATATTGGGTTTGTTTAACTTGCTTTCTGTGTCACTGTGTTTCAGGAAGACGGCACGGAGCAGGTGAACAGCTTGGATAGCCCAACACACAGGCAAGAGGGTTTAACATGACTGTATGAACTTCTGTACTAGGCATTGCAAAGTGCGTCACAGCGATTGAGGCAATCTAACTGAGTAACTTGCTGACCGTGCTGTGTAGATTGCAGTGCCTTTACACTGCACTGCCCTGTCTCCTGCCGGCACCTGGATAAAACCGTCAGAGAATAGATCGGGTACACGCACAGAGTCTCTTGCCCAGAGTAGGGGAATCGAGGACCAGAGGACATCAGTTTAAGGTGAAGGGGAAAAGATTTAATAGGAATCTGAGGGGTAACATTTTCACACAAAGAGTGGTGGATGTATGGAACGAGCTGCCAGAGGAGGTAGTTGAGGCTGGGATTATTCCAACCTTTAAGAAACAGTTAGACAGGTACATGGATAGGACAGGTTTGGAGGGATATGGGCCAAACCCCAGCAGGTGGGGCTAGTGTAGCTGGGACATGTTGGCCAGTGTGGGCAAGTTGGGCCAAAGGGCCTGTTTCGTCACTGTATCACTCTGTGACTCTGACCTGTCCTGTCCCCACCATGGACTCACTGCAGCCCTGGCCCTGTGGTCTTCCCATCCACCCCCTGACATTCACTTAGCCGAGCTGCTGAACACCACTCCACACTGTGGCACAGACAGCCGCTACTGGCTCCTGCATGACCTGACCACAGTTATAGTTCTTTCAGATTTCATTGCAAAGTTGACAGTTTTGTTGCAGCCTTTTAATAAACTTTAAATGATAAAGCTGAAGAATTGTGTAAAATGATGAGGCTAGAATTGTATAGCTGAATTATTTGTGAGTTATTGTTTTGGACGTGTTTGCCTGGGTTTACTGAAGTTCGTGAGTCCTGCGCTCAGATGTACTGTAATAAGTAGTGTGTTCCCCTCTCACCTGTGAAGCCTCTGTCAGTGGAACCTCCAATAATCCCGACCCTAATCACATATTGTCGTCTTGTCTTTCCGCTGACTGGTTAGCACGCAACAAAAGCTTTTCACTGTACCTCGGTACACGGGACAATAAACTAAATTGATCTTCTCTCTGCTTGGTGCCAAGTGTAGCTCGATTGCAGCTGACCAGATGGGCGATTGGATTGAGACCAGAGTCGGGATTCCTCCCCTGCACAGTACAGGGGCCCGGGCAGACAGTAATGGGGACTTCAGGAAGGTAAGCATGTGCATCATCATTAGTCACTGAGTTTAGTTTAGTTTAGAGATACAGCCCGGAAACCGGCCCACCGGGTCCGCGCCGACCAGCAATCCCCGTAAATTAGCGCTATCCTACACACACTAGGGACAATGTTTACATTTGCCAAGCCAATTAACCTACAAACCTGTATGCCTTTGGAGTGTGGGAGGAAACCGAAGATCTCGGAGAAAACCCACGCAGGTCACGGGGAGAACGTGACTTAGACGAAGGGATTAAAAGTACCATTAGCAAATTTGCAGATGATACTAAGTTGGGGGGTAGTGTGAATTGTGAGGAAGATGCAATAACGCTGCAGGGTGACTTGGACAGGTTGTGTGAGTGGGCGGATACATGGCAGATGCAGTTTAATGTAGGTAAGTGTGAGGTTATTCACTTTGGAAGTAAGAATAGAAAGGCAGATTATTATCTGAATGGTGTCAAGTTAGGAGGAGGGGGAGTTCAACGAGATCTGGGTGTCCTAGTGCATCAGTCAATGAAAGGAAGCATGCAGGTTCAGCAGGCAGTGAAGAAAGCCAATGGAATGTTGGCCTTCGTAACAAGAGGAGTTGAGTATAGGAGCAAAGAGGTCCTTCTACAGTTGTACCGGGCCCTGGTGAGACCGCACCTGGAGTACTGTGTGCAGTTTTGGTCTCCAAATTTGAGGAAGGATATTCTTGCTATGGAGGGCGTGCAGCGTAGGTTCACTAGGTTAATTCCCGGAATGGCGGGACTGTCGTATGTTGAAAGGCTGGAGCGATTGGGCTTGTATACACTGGAATTTAGAAGGATGAGGGGGGATCTTATTGAAACATATAAGATAATTAGGGGATTGGACACGTTAGAGGCAGATAACATGTTCCCAATGTTGGGGGAGTCCAGAACAAGGGGCCACAGTTTGAGAATAAGGGGTAGGCCATTTAGAACGGAGATGAGGAAGAACTTTTTCAGTCAGAGGGTGGTGAAGGTGTGGAATTCTCTGCCTCAGAAGGCAGTGGAGGCCAGTTCGTTGGATGCTTTCAAGAGAGAGCTGGATAGAGCTCTTAAGGATAGCGGAGTGAGGGGGTATGGGGAGAAGGCAGGAACGGGGTACTGATTGAGAGTGATCAGCCATGATCGCATTGAATGGCGGTGCTGGCTCGAAGGGCTGAATGGCCTACTCCTGCACCTATTGTCTATTGTCTATTGTCTATTGACAGCACCCGTAGTCGGGATTGAACCCAGGTCTCCGGCGCTGTAAGGCAACAACTCTACCACTGCACCACAGTGCCACCCTGTGCCTGTGAGAGATTGAGCACTTCAGTCCCAGTCAACAACAGAGGGTGGTGAATCTGTGGAAGTCTTTGCCGCAGAAGGCTGTGTAAGATCTGTTCCTCGATGAGCTGCTCGTTAAAGACCTACAGCCAAGTTTCATGCTCGTTCTCTCCTTAATCATCTACATCAAACAAAACTCTTTACATATTTTGGGTGTTTTGAGTTGCGTTTGTTATTACAATTGCCTATGTATTAGCACCTTAAAAGTCACTACATTTAATGAGTAGATAGTTTGAACAATTCCATGGGTGCTGTAAGAATGCACGGGCTTGCGGGATGACACTGCCTGCTAGACTGGCATAACTCAGGTGCACACCACATGAGATGTTGTGTACTGTTGCTCCATTCAGATGTACGAGATGGTGGTGTCAGAGAACGTCAGACTCAAGGAGCAGCTAAGAGATGCACAGCATTACCTCTCACAGGCCAACCGTGAGCTGGAGAGGGTGATGAAGGTAAGCCGATGGTGTTATCTGCCATGCAGCCTGCGGCCGTTACTCCCATGGTCCCAGGTGTTGGTGTGCACGTTTGTTACCTGCCTTTCTGCTGTTTGGTCACAAGCATAACTTCTCTAATGGCTCAACAAAACACAACACATCACTGCAGCGGTGGTCTTTAATGCTCACTTTAAATCTACCTCGGTGTTTCACAGGATAGTTACAGCACGAGAAGAGGCCACTCTGCCCTTCTCGACCAACACAGCTCCCTGATTCCACCCCAGCCCCTCCTCGGTCCTTGAGGCCACAGTGCAAGATGCCCCCACATCTCCAGACAGCTCATTCCAGATTCCAACCACACACGGCCCATTCATTGTCTTCCCCTGAAATTATATCTGGGCTCTAGTTCTCAACCTCTCCACTGTCGTGACGAGCCAGATCCATGTTCCTTTATATATTGCCATCGGGTTTCTCCTAAGCCGTCTCCAATAAAACACCTTGATCCTCTCTAATCTATACGATATGACAGAACTTTATTCAACGCCAGAGGGAAATTGGTCTGCCAACAGGCACAGCTCACAACAAGGTACACAAAAACGTGAAATTAAAATGAAACAAAAAGTAAAACAGTATACTTGTAACTGGAGTCCCTGATCCCGGGAGCCATTGTCCTGCATCTTTTCTGGGCCCTCTCTCCCATTACATTGCAGTACACAACCAGCATTGTACTCCAGGTGAGTTCTAAAGGATCAGTGTGGCTTCTCTTTAATACTGTGTACCTACTCTACTAAAGCCCAGTCTGATGAAGGGTCTCGAGCCGAAACGTCACCCATTCCTTCTCTCCTGAGATGTTGCCTGACCCGCTGAGTTACTCCAGCATTTTGTGATACCTTAGATTTGAACCAGCATCTGCAGTTATTTTCCTACACTACTAAAGCCCAGAATTAGCGATGTCATATTAAACATTTTTTCAACCTGCTCTGTCACATTCTATCACTTGTTCACTCGTGTTCACTCATGTTTAGTACGGGTGTCATGGGTTAAGGGGAGAAGGCAGGAGAATGGGGTTGGGAGGGAGAGATAGAGCAGCCATAATTGAAAGTTGGAGTAGACTTGATGGGCCTAATTCTGCTCCTATCACTGATGTACTGAAGCCCCAGGTCCTTCTGCTCCTCCCTCTCCTCCATCCGGGGACCACAGCTGCCCTTCCAGGTGAGACAGAGGTCCGTGTGCATCCCCTCTAACCTCACGCACTGCATCCAGTGTTCATAGAAACATAGAAAATAGGTGCAGGAGTAGGCCATTCGGCCCTTCGAGCCTGCACCGCCATTCAATATGATCATGGCTGATCATCCAACTCAGTAGCCTGTACCTGCCTTCTCTCCATACCCCCTGATCCCTTTAGCAAAAAGGGCCACATCTAACTCCCTCTTAAATATAGCCAATGAACTGGTCTCAACTACCTTCTGTGGCAGAGAATTCCACAGACTCACCACTCTCTGTGTGAAGAAATGTTTTCTCATCTCGGTCCTAAAAGACTTACCCCTTATCCTTAAGCTGTGACCCCTGGTTCTGGACTCCCCCAACATCGGGAACAATCTTCCCGCATCTAGCCTCCCCAACCCCTTAAGAATTTTATATGTTTCTATATAAGATCCCCCCTCAGTCTTCTAAATTCCAGCAAGTACAAGCCCAGTCTATCCAGTCTTTCCTCATATGAAAGTCCCGCCATCCCAGGGATCAATCTGGTGAACCTTCTCTGTACTCCCTCTAAGGCAAGAACGTCTTTCCTCAGGTTAGGAGACCAAAACTGCACACAATACTCCAGGTGCGGTCTCACCAAGGCCCTGTACAACTGCAGCAGAACCTCCCTGCTCCTAAACTCAAATCCTCTTGCTATGAATGCCAACATACCATTCACTTTCTTCACTGCATGCTTGCTTTCAATGACTGGTGCACCATGACACCCAGGTCACGTTGCATCTCCCCTTCTCCCAATCGGTCACCATTCAGGTAATACTCTGCTTTCCTGTTCTTGCCGCCAAAGTGCATAACCTCACATTTATCCACATTATATTGCATCTGCCATGCATTTGCCCACTCACCTAATCTATCCAAGTCACTCTGCAGCCTCCTAGCATCCTCCTCGCAGCTAACACCCACCCAGCTTCGTGTCATCCGCAAACTTAGAGATGTTGCATTCAATTCCCTCGTCCAAATCATTAATATACACTGTAAATAACTGGGGTCCCAGCACTGAGCGTTGCGGTACCCCACTAGTCACTGCCTGCCATTCCGAAAAGGACCCGTTTATTCTTACTCTTTGCTTCCTGTCCGCCAACCAATTTTCTATCCACCTCAACACTGAACCCTCAATATCGTGTGCTTTAAGTTTGTACACCAATCTCCTATGTGGGACCTTGTCGAAGGCCTTCTGAAAGTCCAGATATAACACATCAACTGGTTCTCCTTTATCCACTCTACTAGTTACATCCTCGAAACATTCTATAAGATTCGTCAGACATGATTTGCCTTTGGTAAATCCATGCTGACTTTGTCCGATGATTTCACCACTTTCCAAATGTGATGCTATCACATCTTTAATAATTGACTCTAGCATTTTCCCCACTACCGATGTTAGGCTAACTGGTCTATAATTCCCCGTTTTTTTCTCTCCCTCCCTTTTTAAAAAGTGGGGTTACATTAGCTACCCTCCAGTCCTCAGGAACTACTCCAGAATCTAAAGAGTTTTGAAAAATTATCACTAATGCATCCACTATTTCTGAGGCTACTTCCTTAAGCACTCTGGGATGCAGCCTAGCTGGCCCTGGGGATTTATCTGCCTTTAATCCATTTAATTTACCTAACACCACTTCCCGACTAACCTGGATTTCCCTCAGTTCCTCCATCTCTTTAGACCCCCGGTCCCCCGCTATTTCCGGCAGACAGTTTATGTCTTCCTTAGTGAAGACAGAACCAAAGTATTTGTTCAATTGGTCTGCCATCTCCTTGTTCCCTATGATCAATTCACCTGTTTCCGACTGCAAGGGACCTACATTTGTCTTAACTAATCTTTTTCTCTTGACATATCTATAAAAGCTTTTGCAGTCTGTTTTTATGTTCCTTGCCAGTTTTCCCTCATAATATATTTTCCCTTTCCTAATTAAGCCCTTTGTCCTCCTCTGCTGGACTCTGAATTTCTCCCAGTCCTCTGGTATGCTACTTTTTCTGGCTAATCTGTATGCTTCATCTTTTGTTTTAATACTATCCTTGATTTCCTTTGTTAGCCACGGATGCACTACCTTTCCTGGTTTGTTCTTTTGCCAAACTGGGATGAACACTTGTTGTAATTCATCCATGCGACCTTTAAATGCCTTCCATTGCATGTCCACCGTCAACCCTTTCAGCATCAATCGCCAGTCTATCTTGGACAATTCACACCTCATACCCTCAAAGTTACCTTTCTTTAAGTTCAGAACACTTGTTTCTGTATTGACTTTGTCACTCTCCATCCTAATGAAGAACTCTACCATATTATGATCACTCTTGCCCAAGGGGCCTCGCACAACAAGACTGCTAACTAACCCTTCTTCATTACTCAATACCCAGTCTAGAATGGCCTGTTCTCTCGTTGGTTCCTCGACATGTTGGTTTAGAAAACCATCTCTCAAACATTCCAAGAAATCCTCTTCCTCAGCACCCCTGCCAGTTTGGTTCACCCAATCTATATGTAGATTGAAGTCACCCATTATAACTGCTGCACCTTTAGTGCACGCATTTCTAATTTCCTGCTTGATGCCATCCCCAACCTCACTACTGCTGTTAGGTGGCCTGTACACAACTCCCACTAACGTTTTCTGCCCCTTAGTGTTTCGTAGCTCTACCCATATCGATTCCACTTCCTCCAAGGTAATGTCCTTCCTTTCCACTGCTTTAATCTCCTCTCTATCCAGTAACGCTACCCCACCTCCTTTTCCTTTCTGTCTATCCCGCCTGAATATACAATATCCCTGGATGTTGAGCTCCCAGCGTTGGTCACCCTGGAGCCATGTCTCCGTAATCCCAACTATATCATAATCATTAATAACTATCTCCACATTTAATTCATCCACCTTATTGTGTATACTCCTTGCATTGAGACACAAAGCCTTCAGGCTTGTTTTTACAACTCTCTTACCCCTTATACAATTATGTTGAAAAGTGGCCCTTTTTGATTTTTGCCCTGGATTTGTCTGCCTGCCACTTTTACTTTTCACCTTGCTACCTGTTGCTTCTACCCTCATTTTACACCCCTCTGTCTTTCTGCTCCTGCTCCCATCCCCCTGCCCCATTAGTTCCCCATGTGTCCTCTTATACGTCAGCGAGATCAGGCTTAGACCTTGCGACCGTTTTGCCAAACACTTGCACTGGGTCCGCTGAGGCCCGCTGCATCTCCCGGCTGCTATTCACTTTAACTCCCCTTTCCATTCTGTCCTGAACCACCTCCTTTGCCAGAGTGAGGCCACGCACAAGCTGGAGGAACAACTCGTATTCCAACCCAACGGTATGAACAATGAGTGAGCGAGAGAGGATGTGTCTGAAGAAGGGTCTCGACCCGAAACGTCACCCATTCCTTCTCTCCAGAGATGCTGCCTGTCCTGCTGAGTTACTCCAGCTTTTTGTATCTACGATATGAACAATGAATCCTCCAGTTTTAGGCAACTAACCAAAACCACCCCTCTTCCTCCCGTCATCCTCCCTCAACTAACTACCCCATGTAGAGATGTACGTTGTAGCTGCCTGTGTACCTGCCTGTGGACCATCTGTGTACCGGTGACCGTGGGCGGTGTAGCACCTCTGTGTTGGAGAAGTGCAGAGCAGTGTTTAGTTTAGAGATACAGCGCGGAAACATGCCCCTCTGCCCACCGAGTCTGCACCAACCAGCGATCCCCCTACGCACACTAACACTATCCTACACACACACACACACACGAGGGACAATTAACCTACAAACCTGTACACACTTTGGAGTGTGGGAGGAAACTGAAGATCTCAAGAGAAAACCTATACAGGCCACGGGGAGAACGTACAAACTCCGTACAGACAGCAGTCGGGATGGAACCTGGGTCTCTGGCGCTGCAAGCGCTGTAAGGCAGCAACTCTACCACTGCGCCACCGCGCTGTGTACCATTGTGTGTACTGCTGTCTAGTTTCTGTGCTGCCCGTAGTATGTACTACTGTCTGTCTGGTTTCTGTGCTGCCCGTAGTGTGTACTGCTGTCTGGTGTTCCTGACGGGTGTGTTTCTGACGGGTGTTTCCATTGTGCCCACATCTAGAGGCAGCAGCAGCGTGGAGACCAGCCTGCACGGTTGGAGCTGGAGAGATTTGTAAGTCCTCAAACGGAACTCCCGTGTCACCTTTGGTGTGGCAATTTGTCATATCGTTTCCACAAAATACGAGCAAAACTGACCATGAAAGCAGAGACACCAAATAATATATTCCTTTATTCGTCCCTCACCGGGGAAATGTACAGAATTTACAAATGCTGCAGTAACTCAGTGGGTCGGGCAGCTGAACAGCACCTTGTAGTTCCCTTACAACCTAGCTTACAACCCAGCAGCATGGATATTGATTTCTCTAAACTCAAGTAACCCTTACATTCCCTCTCTCTCCGTCCCTCCCCCATCCTAGTCCTCCTGCTAATTTCACTGTTTGCCGTTCCTTTGTTGTCATTTTGCCCCCAGCCAACAATGGACCATTGTAGGCTCCACCGTTCCTGAGTCATCGGTGCAGGCTCCGATCTGTCCTGTTCCTTTCCATACCTCTAGTTTTCCCCTCTTTGGCCCTCAGTCAGATGAAGGATCCCGACCCAAAATGTCACCTATTCCTTCTCTCCAAAGATGCTGCCTGACCCTCCAGCATTTTGTGTGTAAACTAGCATTGCAGTTTCTTCTTACACATTTTGTAAATACACCTGGCAAAACACACTATTCTAGAAAGTGTAACTGATGATAAATATATATTTATAAACCCTCTTCAAAATGGCTGCTCTTTAGTGTATTCCATTAGAAAAGTGATTATTTTCTCCCCATTATTAGTAAACCCTCCATAAATATTCTCTTAGCTAGCACTTACAAACCATTGGGTTGTATGGAGACGCAAGAAGCTGCAGATGCTGGATGTTGAGCAAATGAAAATGTGCTGGAGGAACTTGGCGGACCAGGCAGCACCTGTGGAGGGGGGTGGACAGATGCCATTTTGGGTTGGGACCCCTCTCCTGAAGGGTCCCAGCCTGGACCATTGAGTTCCTGCAGTACTTGGTGTTTTGCTTATTATACTGTGTGCTGATCAATGGGATTTGTATAGAGTGGCCAACATGGACATGGTGGGCCGAAGGGCCTGTGTCTGTGCTGAAGGATTCCTTGATGTAGTTGTGTTTCTGGAGGATTTTAAATAAAATTGGCGTGCTGGGTAAAATGTGTTGGAAGTGAATTCCAAGCTGCTCTTTGAAGGAGCAGATATCTGCACAGTGACTCAAATGGCCATTGTATTCTGACAGCTGTGGGACACGGGGGGCATCTAGTTTGGTTTGCATTGTTTGACAGTGGGCAAAATATTATACCCTCAATGATCAGTATCTGTCTTTATAAAACAGGAACGAAGAGCGTTTGAACGAAGGACTGCTGAACTGGAGGAGAGGCTAAAGGTAACTCAATGGATGAAGACAGATTCATCACAACATAGTTTAGTTTCGAGATACAGCGCGGAAACAGGCCCTTCGGCCCACTGGATCCGCGTCGAGCAGCGATCCCCGCACATTAAAACTATCCTACACCCACTAGGGACAATTTACACTTATATCAAGCCGATTATCCTACATACCCATGCGTCTTTGGAGTGTGGGAGGAAACCGAAGATCTCGGAGAAACCCCACGCAGGTCACGGGGAGAACGTACAAACTCCGTACAGACAGCGCCCATAGTCGGGATGGAACCCGGGTCTCCGGCGCTGCATTCCTTGTAAGGCAGCACCTCTACCGCTGCGCCACAGTGCTGCCCTGTTGTTCTGAGTGTTGAAGTAGAGGAAGCTCTCAGTAATATAGTTACTGAAAGCACACGGTGGAGGAATAGATCGGGTAGGTGCACAGAGTCCCTTGCCCAGAGAAGGGGAATTGAGAAGCAGAGGACATAGGTTTTAGGAGAGAATTTGAGTTCCACAGATTAACTACACTCTGACTAAAGAGGTATTTATTCACAAAATGCTGGAGTAACTCAGCAGGTCAGGCAGCATCTCAGGAGAGAAGGAATGGGTGACATTTCGGGTCGAGACCCTTCCTCTGACTAAAGAAGTTCCTCCTCACCACCGTTCTAAAAGAGCGCCCTTTAATTCTGAGGCTGTGCCCTCTGGTCCTAGACTCTCCCACCAGTGGAAACGTCCTCTCCACATCCACTCTTATCTATTCATTATGCTGTAAGTTTCAATGAGGTCCCCCCCTCAACCTTGTAAGCTCCAGCGAGAGGAGGCCGAGTGCTGTCAGACGCTGTGACCCAGTGCCACACACCGTTATGTTTTCTCTCCGTGTGCTCGTAGATTCTGACGGACCTGAAGGTGGACAACCAGAGGCTGAAGGATGAGAACGCCGCATTGATCCGTGTCATCAGCCGGCTGTCCAAGTAGTGCCGGTGACACCGTGCCGGTGGAGCGGCTGTGGGAAGGAGGATGGCCAGCCCTGTTGCTCCAGCTCACTAGAGCTCTGTGTCAAGGGGCAGCGTGCTTGATGCCACGTAACATGGGTTACTGTTGGTGGGGGAATGACAGGCAGAAGGACCAGCGGGCCAGGTGGTGCAGGTGAACATACTGGCAGATGTGTGTAAAACAGTCCGACTTCCACCTTCTGTCCCGTTACTTCATTTCACACTCACTTAGTGTGTGGTTTCTTTATCGGACCTACGTATGTCCAGAAATTATATTTGTGTTTTTTTTCTTGTACGTTGTGATTGTTCCACCATGTACTGGTCAGTCAGGGTATGTGGCCCTCTCTCCTTTCACTAACAGGACTGTGGGCATTTGGAGCTTGCCACTGCCCGCCCCCCACCGCTCCCTCCAGCCCACAAACCTCCCTCGCAATCTTTATATCCTCTTAAACATTCGTACGTTGCAATTCCATTAACAATCACTGTGCAGAATGTTAAAAAAAATGTCTGTGTGCAGACTTTTTAAAGATATAAATGCAGTATTAAAACTGAGAGGTTACTGTGAATGTTAAGAATTTCAATTTTAAACTGGGGCCATTTTTTTTTTCTGATTTAAGGTTGATTGGGCCAGAACAGAACGAAATGTCAAATCCTAACAACATGGTCCTTGCTTGGGATAGTCTGTCTGTGTGACATCAGGGGAGAAAATGTGGATTGGTTTAGTTCAAGTCCCTTTGCCCTCCAGTGCGAAGGCTCATTCATTTGCTTGCTTCTATTCCAACGTTGCAGTGGCGGCATCTGTATTGTGATATAGATGCCTGTCCTTGGGACAACGAGTAGTCTCTGAAAACAGCATGCACTGACCAACGTGGAAGGTCCTCTCACCCACCAGCCTCAGTGGCTGAAACATCTCACACCATGCTGGTGAGCTAAGCCCAGGAGGGTTTCCTTCTGATACACTTTGATCGGCTTGGAACCCAGGCAAGTTCCAACCAATACTGGTCACGGAGTGCTGGCATAACCCAGCAGGTCATGCAACATCTCTGGAGAACAAGGATAGGTGACATTTTGGGCTGCGATCCTTCTTCAGTCTGAAGAAGGGTCCCAATCTGAAATATCCATGTTCGCCAGAGATGCTGCCTGATCTGCTGAGTTACTCCAGCACTTTGTGTATTTTATTATAAACCAGCATCTGCAGTTCCTTATTTCTAAATCTCAATACTGATGAGTTTCAGTGCTTGCAAGCAATGACAATTACCTGATTTAAAAAAAATATGTCTCTATTTTACTGGAAATGTACTGTGGTATTTATGGGGGATGATTATGGAATTGTTATTTCAGCAAGCCATGAGTCTCAAGTACAAAAGCAATTGGCAGGATGCTGACTGATTTCTCGTTCCAACAGTAGCTTTTTTTGTTTCCTGATGAGTTTAAAATCCAAGGCCTGCAAACGTTAACCGCAAACGTGGTTGTAAATCAAGGTGCAAACCTTGTGGCCATGCTTGGCTGGCTAGGTGTGGCGACTGTTGGCAGAACACTTCGAACCCGCGTTACCTCTCCCATGTGCGTGTGATACAGGGGGCAGACAACAAACAGGGAAGGTGATTGGGCAGCAAACAGAAACATGAGCACTCATTTGCCCTGATATTTGGGGCAAGTTTCCAAATAAAAAATACTGCAGATGCTGGAACTCTGAGCTAAAAACAGGATGATGAAAATGTGTGTCGGAGAGAATGTGCATTTCTAGTCTTGACTCCAGAACCCACCCAGCAAGTGAATGTCACCTTTCAGTATCCTCTTTATTTAAAGGATTAGCCTGCTGCCACCCAGTGTCTTCTGATTCTTGGATTTAATTTCTGTCCCTATTATGAATTCAGAACAACAAAAGTTAGGGTAATGTTACCTGGGACAATGAATGTGAGGGCTCTTTCCCCCCTAATCTTTGCTTATAACCTCTCCTGTTTTCATTTTGCCTCCTGCATATTCCCAAGTGAGGCACTACTGATTATTGAAATCATTATTAAAGTTGAGAAGATGGCATTGTTTCCCTGGGCTTAGCTTACCTTTAGTCGACTGATTCTCCTGTTAAATTGTCCTGTTAAAACTGGTTTCTGGAAACAAAGTTGTGTGTTGGGACAAGTAGTTTCCTGGGCTCTGAAGCGACTCTCTCCCACGTGGGGAGTTGTGGCTCGGTGGTCTGTCCAGGGTATTATGCGGGTCGACAGGCTGGGCGAGAGTGGGACACGGGCATGTACCTAACACATGGCCCATTATACTGACAGCTGTCAGGGTGTGACAGGGCTGAGAGCATAATGAGAGGGGTCCTTGGGGTGACCATCTCCTAACCCCCAGCAGACCAGGCAGGTGGAGACCTTGGCTTGCTCACTAGATACCACCACGTTCACAGGTTATAGGAGTAGAATTAGGCCATTCGGCCCATCGAGTCCACTCAGCCATTCAATCATGGCTGATCCCTGCCTCCTAATCCCATTTTCCTGCCTTCTCCCCATAACCCTTGACACCCCGTACGAATGAAGAATCCAAATCTCTGCCTTAAATTTCCACTGATTTGGCCTCCACAGCCTTCCGTGGCAAAGAATTCCACGTTGTACCAAAGGCTAGGATGTAATCCCTTGTGTACATCACATTTTGAGATTTATATAGACTCTGTTTTCACTTGAATCATTGTTTGCCAACTTGAATGTAATACTTTAATGGTCATTGTGACATTAGTTGGAGCTGCGGGTTATTTTGTATGCTCACCACCAGTGCCTTGTTCGTGACTCTGTACGACAAGTCTACAGTGTACTACAAGTTTAAAAACGACGTTTTCTAATGTCTAGGATTTTTAATTGCAAAAAGATTACTGGAGTTTAAAAAATAAAATGTTTTGAGTAAATTAGGCGGTCGTTGAACAGCTGAAGCAGCTCAGAGGACAACAATCCCACACACACCAACAGGGTAACGACATGGGAGCTGGCACCTTGTAACTTATGGGAACGGGTGGTCAGGGTGGGGCTGGAGGTGGGGGCGGGTTGTTGGAATGAGATGATCTTTATGTCCTCCTGAAGATGCTTGTGAAGTTGTCAGTCAGCACGTTCTCGTGTGAAGTCAGCCTGTGAATGGCTTCAGAGTGCGTGTGTGCCGTGCCCATTACGTTGAACACCGTTCAGGGTTGAGGTCGATTGTGTGCTCGTTGAGCTGAGTGAGGGTGAGCTCATTGTGGGCAGTGGACATTTGGCACGGCAGGCCCTAACCCACACGCCATGGTATCCCACCCACCCACCAGCAGGCAGCATCTCTGGAGAGAAGGAATGGGTGACGTTTCCGAAACGTCACCCACTCCTCTCCAGAGATGCTGCCTGTCCCGCTGAGTTACGCCAGCTTTTTGTGTCTACGGTTTAAACCAGCATCTGCAGTTCCTTCCTATCCGCCAGCACGTCTTGTCCCATTCTCGAGGCTAACGTTGAGCTGTGAGGTTGGCACATATTCAGCAGCTCTGTGCTGTTGTGTGTTGCTGAGCTTGTCTGCTGTGGATGGCATCATGCCCGCTGGAGCGGCGGGGCCATCTAGTGGACAGGCTGCCATAGAGCAGCAGTAACACACACATCCAACACCCAGCCAGTCCTAATCCCCCTGTCCTCGGTAATATCTCTACATTTCTTCCTTGCTGCTGTGGTATAAACTCTTGTTGCTTCTCCCAGCTGGTGTAATTGTGAGATAGCATGTACCAACTCCAGCACATACATCCCCACAGCCTGTCAGTGTTTGCATTCTGGATCTGTGTAAGTGCGCCATTTTCATATGAAACAAATGTCATTTACTCTTCAGATAATTCAAGCCATTCTCACTTTCATTTCAGCATTTTCAGTCTGTTAATAGAAGCATCTCCTTGTTACTGGGAATGTGCCCCACTGTGTCAGGGTTGATGGTTTTAGTTGCTCTTTGGTGCTCTTTGCCTGCAGGATATGTGGGTGAGAATGGTTTGCAATATCTTGTTGCCGTGTCCTTCATCAGGGCACTGAGAGTGGGGCCTGACTGAGGGAGAGGTGAGGGACAGAGTATCAGAACTGGACAACCTCCCTTGGTCTGGATGTTCCAGGGAGACGTTTAGTTGTAAAACTGGTTGAGCACTTGTAGATATCCCTTGCGTTCTATTAACTAAATACATTTGGTTCCTCTTAATGTCTTAAAATGATAAATGTTTGCACCAGCATCCTCGGAGCCTACTCACGCTGAAGGATCAGGCTGGTTGCTGTGAACATTTGGTGCAAAGCTCCTCTCCCATCGTGAAAGTTCAGCTAATATAACGAGGGAACTGGAGTCCAGTTGTGTTCTTCAAACAATGGTCCTGAGATATAACCTTGCTAAAGGTTGCAGAGGCTGATGGAAACACACCGTGATACATGTTTGTATGTACTGTTAAAAAACACAACTGCTCAAATGAACAAGATACTGACCAGCTGTAATTTCTACAGATTATATTCCCCCTTGATAGACACAAAATGCTGGAGTAACTCAGCGGGACAGGCAGCATCTCTGGATAGAAGGAATGGGCGACGTTTCGGGCCGAGACCCTTCTTAAGTCTGATAGTCAGGGGAGAGGGAGACAGAGATAAGGAAAAGTACGGTTTGAAAATGATACATCAAAGAGGACAAACGTCAAGGAAAATATAGAATAGATCATTGTTAGTTAGGGGAAGGTGACAACGAAGCATAGAGAGATAAAATATAATCAGGAGGACAGTCAGACTGGTCAGAGAATGAGGAGAGGGGAGAGATGAAGAGAAGGAAAGCAAGGGTTACTTGAAGTTAGAGAAGTCAATATTCATACCGCTGGGGTATAAGCTGCCCAAGAGAACCTGACATTGCAAGAGGCTTGAGTGTATCTTCAGAGGCCCCACCTCCCAATCCATTGCCACAAACTACACACACAGTAAATAGTGGTGCAGTATTTCCCATTGCCAGAGCTCATCTCACTCAGAATATGGTTACAGAATGTTGCCAGCCAGGGACTACACCTTTTCATAAATTTTTATATTAAAGTGTTCTGAAAAGACTGATACCCTTTAATGCAAAATGTTTAAAAAGTTTATTTTTTACTTAATAAAAAAATCCCAATGATGCAAATTGTAGAAATGCCATTTTAAGCCACAACTCCTGAAATATCGCAATAAGCTTTTCCGTGGAACTGTAAACTTATCCCCGAGGGGATTTGTATAATCCCAGTGCCTTGGGGAGTTAATGTGATTCAGGACCTGAATGTTGGAAGAATCACCTGCAGTACTGTCCTTTGACACACCGACCGGGTTGCTAATGTGCCATTGATTCCGAGCGTTGCCAAATACAGACACACAATTCTCCACACTCATTCCAGTCTGTAACTGGAATCATTCCAGGACAACGGGTTGCTCTTCCTGCTCTGCATCTCAATGTATTCAGTGATGCTCTTTGTGTGGAGAACATTTTTGAGGTGTTGAGGGAGGTTGCCCCAATTCAAAGTCCTTTGCCACAGAGCCATCGACAAAGACGTGTATTGATGGGGGTCGGGAGGGCTGGCATCAAGTGTGACAAATAGGTTTGTGGTTTCACTCAATCGAAGGCGTGCCTTGGCATTATGCTGCAACTTGGTTAATTTGAGGTAATGTTAATTATATATATAAAAATATATATATATATTTCAATCTATAATGTGAAGTGTAATGTGAGTGTTGGCCATCAAGAATCTTAGTCATGGCAATGCCTTGTTCTGTCAGTTAAAAGCAAAATGTTTTACTTTAAATGTCTGGTAGACACAAAATGCTGGAGTAACTCAGCGGGTCAGGCAGCATCTCTGGAGAGAAGGAATGGGTGACGTTTCTTCAGTCTGAAGAAGGGTCTCAACCCGAAACGTCACCCATTCCTTCTCTCCCGAGATGCTGCCTGACCCACTGAGTTACTCCAGCATTTTGTGTCTACCTTCGGTTTAAACCAGCATCTGCAGTTCTTTTCGTACTTTAAATGTCTTGCCTCCAGCCAGAATTTGAAGCAGTTTGTTTTTTTTCAAGACTCTATCTAAACAGCTGTGGGATGCTGTGGGATACTGTGTGGCAAGTATTGTGCCATGAGTGGTGATCTGAATATATGTATATGGAATCTTTTTATAAAATACAAAATATGCATTCTTGCAAATGTGCAATACCCAGGACTCTTACACAAAGTACTTGTTATGGCAGCAAAGCTGCACTGTTTTAAGCACAAGATGCTGTTGATGCCTTGTATAACTTATACGTGTAATTAACCAGCAGCATTAATGTTTATTAAACTAAATTGCATTTTTAATTTGGATGTGTGATTTCATTTTTTAATCCATTTATGAGGATGGTTGCCAGGACCTTGAGGGCCTGATCTATAAGGAGTGGCTAGGACTTGATTCCTTGGAGTGCAGGAGGATGAGGGGTGATCTCTTATAAAGGTGTATAAAATGAAGGGAATAGATCGGGTGAATGTCAAGTCAAGTCAATTTTATTTGTGTAGCACATTTAAAAACAACCCACGTTGACCAAAGTGCTGTACATCAGTTCAGGTACTAAGAACGAACATACAATGGCACACAAACATAACAGCACATACATAAACAGTTCACAGCGCCCCCTCAGAGGGCCTCAAACGATAGGGAGTAGAACACAGTGTCTCTCCTAAGGAAGGGGAATCGAGACGCAGAGGACATAGGTTTAAGGCGAGAGGGGAAAGATTTAATAATAACCCAAGGATAGTAGAATTAGGCCATTCGGCTCATCAAGTCTACTCCGCCATGAGTGTGTATTGGAAGCTCCCATGCATTGTGTGCTCTACCATGCATTGAGCGTGCTCTACCATCTGTTGGGCATTATGCTCTACCATGGATTGAGCGTGCTCTACCATGCATTGAGCGTGCTCTACCATGCGTTGGGCATTATGCTCTACCATGCATTATGCTCTACCATGCATTATGCTCTACCATGCATTGAGCGTGCTCGACCATGCATTATGCTCTACCATGCATTGAGCGTGCCCTCCCATGCATTGAACTTGCTCTGGCATGCATTATGCTCTCCCATGTATTAAGCTCTACCATGCATTATGCTCCACCATGCATTGAGCTCTACCATGCATTGAGTGTGTTCTGCCATGCATTGAGCTCTTATCTACCATGCATTGAGCGTGCTCTACCATGCATTATGCTCTCCCATGCCCTGTGCTCTGCCATGCATTCAGCGGGCTCTCCCATGCATTGCTATTGAGTAATGAGGAAGGGTTAGTTAGCAGTCTTGATGTGCGTGGCCCCTTGGGCAAGAGTGACCATAATATGGTTGAGTTCTTCATTAGGATGGAGAGTGATATAGTTAATTCAGAAACAACGGTTCTGAACCTAAAGAAAGGTAACTTTGAGGGTATGAGACGTGAATTGGCCAAGATAGACTGGCAATTGATTCTTAAAGGGTTGGCGGTGCATATGCAATGGAAGGCATTTAAAGACCACATGGATGAACTACAACAATTGTTCATCCCAGTTTGGCAAAAGAATAAATCAGGGAAGGTAGTGCATCCGTGGCTAACAAGGGAAATTAGGGATAGTATCAAAACAAAAGATGAAGCATATAAATTAGCAAGAAAAAGCAGCCTACCAGAGGACTGGGAGAAATTCAGAGTCCAGCAGAGGAGGACAAAGGGCTTAATTAGGAAAGGGAAAATAGATTATGAAAGAAAACTGGCAGGGAACATAAAAACTGACTGCAAAAGCTTTTATAGATATGTGAAGAGAAAAAGATTAGTTAAAACAAATGTAGGTCCCTTGCAGTCAGAAACAGGTGAATTGATCATGGGGAACAAGGACATGGCAGACCAATTGAATAACTACTTTGGTTCTGTCTTCACTAAGGAAGACATAAATAATCTGCCGGAAATAGCAGGGGACCAGGGGTCAAATGAGATGGAGGAACTGAGTGAAATCCAGGTTAGTCGGGAAGTGGTGTTAGGTAAATTGAATGGATTAAAGGCCGATAAATCCCCAGGGCCAGATAGGCTGCATCCCAGAGTGCTTAAGGAGGTAGCCCCAGAAATAGTGGATGCATTAGTGATAATTTTTCAAAACTCTTTAGATTCTGGAGTAGTTCCTGAGGACTGGAGGGTAGCTAATGTAACCCCACTTTTCAAAAAGGGAGGGAGAGAGAAAACGGGGAATTACAGACCAGTTAGCCTAACATCGGTAGTGGGGAAAATGCTAGAGTCAGTTATTAAAGATGGGATAGCATTACATTTGGAAAGTGGTGAAATCATTGGACAAAGTCAGCATGGATTTATGAAAGGTAAATCATGTCTGACGAATCTTATAGAATTTTTCGAGGATGTAACTAGTAGAGTGGATAAGGGAGAACCAGTGGATGTGTTATATCTGGACTTCCAGAAGGCTTTCGACAAGGTCCCACATAAGAGATTACTATGCAAACTTAAAGCACACGGTATTGTGGGTTCAGTATTGATGTGGATAGAGAACTGGCTGGCAGACAGGAAGCAAAGAGTAGGAATAAACGGGTCCTTTTCAGAATGGCAGGCAGTGACTAGTGGGATACCGCAAGGCTCAGTGCTGGGACCCCAGCTATTTACAACATATATTAATGATTTGGACGAGGGAATTGAATGCAACATCTCCAAGTTTGCGGATGACACGAAGCTGGGGGGGCAGTGTTAGCTGTGAGGAGGATGCTAGGAGGCTGCAACGTGACTTGGATAGGTTAGGTGAGTGGGCAAATGCATGGCAGATGCAGTATAATGTGGATAAATGTGAGGTTATCCACTTTGGTGGCAAGAATAGGAAAGCAGACTATTATCTGAATGGTGGCCGATTAGGAAAAGGGGAGATGCAACGAGACCTGGGTGTCGTGGTACACCAGTCATTGAAACTAGGTATGCAGGTGCAGCAGGCAGTGAAGAAAGCGAATGGTATGTTGGCATTCATAGCGAGGGGATTTGAGTATAGGAGCAGGGAGGTCCTGCTGCAGTTGTACAGGGCATTGGTGAGACCACACCTGGAGTATTGCGTACAGTTTCGGTCTCCTAATCTGAGGAAAGACATTCTTGCCATAGAGGGAGTACAGAGAAGGTTCACCAGATTGATTCCTGGGATGGCAGGACTTTCATATGAAGAAAGACTGGATAGACTCGGCTTGTACTCGCTGGAATTAAATGTGCTTAAATGTGCACTACACCCACTCTTACATACACTGTACATACATGCCTCATTCTCACATGCATCACACACAGATACACATGTCCCTCACACATACATGTTTTTTACATGTCACTAGGGTTGCCAACTGTCCCGTATTAGCCGGGACATCCCGTATTTTGGGCTAAATTGGTTTGTCACGTACGGGATCAGGGGGTATGGAGAGAAGGCAGGTATAGGATACTGAGTTGGATCACATTGAATGGCGGTGCAGGCCCGAAGGGCCGAATAGCCTACTCCTGCACCTATTTGCTACGTTTCTATTGAGCGTGCTCTGCCATGCATTGAGCGTGCTTTCCCATGCCCTGTGCTCTGCCATGTATTGAGCCGGGCTCTGCCATGCATTGAGTGGGCTCTGCCATGCCCTGTGCTCTGCCATGCCCTGTGCTCTACCATGCATTGAGCGGGCTCTGCCATGCCCTGTGCTCTGCCATGCCCTGTGCTCTGCCATGCATTGAGCGTGCTCTGCCATGCCCTGTGCTCTGCCATGCCCTGTGCTCTACCATGCATTGAGCGGGCTCTGCCATGCCCTGTGCTCTGCCATGCCCTGTGGTCTACCATGCATTGAGCGGGCTCTACCATACATTGAGCGTGCTCTGCCATGCCCTGTGGTCTACCATGCATTGAGCGGGCTCTGCCATACATTGAGCGGGCTCTGCCATACATCATGCTCGACCATGCCCTGGTCCAGGATCTGCAACAAAGGGCGAGGCGGCGCCTGTCAATCACCCGCGGGGGCGGGATCATGGGTGAGTGACGTGCGACGCAACCAATGCGTGATCCCACGCGTGCGCGCTGCGTGTTGGCGGCGCGGGGCGAGTGTACCCCTCCGCTGCGCCACCATGGCCAAAAACATAGTGCGCTCGCACTGAAGGGAATAGAAAGCGAACGAAAGCGCTCAGAGCGAGAGAGAAGCGGTTTGTTGTGAGGGGCGGTGGCTGGAAGATCGGTGGGGGGAGAGGGGGGGGCGCTGCCCGCGGGTACGTTGTTGGCCGAGGCAGGAGGAGGCGGCGCAGGGACACGGCGCGGTGAGGAGGGCGCCGCCATTTTGTGTTGTCGAGGTCGGCGGGAGGCGCGCGGCCGCGCTGCGGGTGACGCTGGTTACGCTAGTTACGCTAGTTACACGGTGATATATCAGTTATAGTAGTTAGCAGCGGCGACCGGTGACCGACCACCAGCCCGTCCGACCTCCCGCCCGCCCGCTTGGTTCGTCAGTTACCGGCGAGGAGCCGCCGCCGCCATGACTCAGTTCCTGCCGCCAACCTGCTGGCGCTGTTCGCGCCGCGCGACCCCGTGCCCTACCTCCCCCCGCTAGAGAAACTGCCGCACGAGAAACACCACAGCCAGCCCTACTCCGGTATCGCCCGCTTCGTGGCGCACTTCGAGGTGAGGGGGGGAGGGGAGGGAGAGGGGGGAGAGTGGGGGTGGGGGGAGGGGAGGGAGAGGGGGGGAGGGGAGGGAGAGAGTGGGGGGAGGGAGAGAGAGAGTGGGGGGGAGGAGGGGAGGGAGAGAGTGGGGGGGAAGGGGAGGGAGAGAGAGGGGGGAGGGGAGGAGAGTGGGGGGGAGGGGAGGGAGAGAGTGAGGGGAGGGAGAGAGAGAGTGGGGGGAGGGGAGGGAGAGAGAGAGTGGGGGGAGGGAGGGGAGGGAGAGAGTGGGGGGAGGGGAGGGAGAGAGTGGGGGGAGGGGAGGGAGAGAGAGAGTGGGGGGGAGGGAGGGGAGGGAGAGAGTGGGGGGAGGGGAGGGAGAGAGAGGGGGGAGGGGAGGGAGAGAGTGGGGGGAGGGAGGGGAGGGAGAGAGTGGGGGGAGGGGAGGGAGAGAGTGGGGGGAGGGGAGGAGAGAGAGAGTGGGGGGAGGGAGGGGAGGGAGAGAGTGGGGGGAGGGGAGGGAGAGAGAGAGTGGGGGGAGGGGAGGGAGAGAGTGGGGGGGAGGGGAGGGAGAGAGTGGGGGGAGGGAGGGAGAGAGGGGAGGGGAGGGAGAGAGTGGGGGGGAGGGGAGGGAGAGAGAGAGTGGGGGAGGGGAGGGAGAGAGTGGGGGAGGGGGAGAGAGTGGGAGGGGAGGGAGAGAGTGGGGGTGGGGGGAGGGAGGGAGAGAGATAGTGGGGGGGAGGGAGAGAGCGGGGGGGGGAGGAGAGGGATGGAGAGAGTGGAGTGGGGGGAGGAGGGAGAGAGTGAGTGTGGGGAGGGGAGGGAGAGAGTGGGGGGGAGAGTGAGGGATGGGTGGGGGAGGGGAGGGAGAGAGGGGGGTGAGGGGAGGGGAGGGAGAGAGTGGGGGGAGGGGAGGGAGAGAGTGGGGGAGGGGAGGGAGAGAGTGGGGGGGAGGGGAGGGAGAGAGTGGGGGGGAGGGAGAGGGTGGGGGTGGGGGGGAGGGAGAGAGATAGTGGAGGGGAGGGAGAGAGGGGGTGGGGTGGGAGGGGAGGGAGAGAGTGGAGGGGGGAGAGTGGGGGGGGGGAGAGTGGGGGGGGTGGGAGAGTGAGGGGATGGGTGGGGGGGAGGGGAGGGACAGAGTGGGGAGCGGAGGGAGAGAGTGGGGGGGGAGGGGAGGGAGAGAGTGGGGTGGGGGGGAGGGGAGGGAGAGAGTGGGGGTGAGGGGAGGGAGAGAGTTGGGGGGGTGAGAGAGTGGGGGGGAGGGGGAGAGAGGTGGGGGAGAGGTGGGGTGGGGTAGAGAGGGAGTGTGGGGGGAGAGGGAAGGGGAGAGAGATGGGGGGGTGGGGTGTGTGAGAGGCGGGGGAGGAGTGAGGGAGAGAGGTGGGGGAGGGGGGGAGAGGGAGGGTTGGTGGGGGGGAGAGAGGAGGGATGGGGAGATGGGGTAGAGAGAGGGGAGGGTGGGGGGGAGAGGGTAGAGAGAGGGGAGGGTGGGGTGGGAGAGGGGTGGGGTAGAGAGAGGGGAGGGTGTGGGTGAGGTGGGGGCGAGGAGAGGTGGGGGGAAGGGGAGCGAGAGAGGTGTCGTGGTGGGGAGGGGGGTGAGAGAGGAGTGGTGGGGAGGGGGGAGACGAGAGATGGAGGGGAGAGGTGGGGAGTCAGAGAGGGAAGGGGAGAGAGAGAGAGAGAGGGGTGGGGGGGGGGGAGAGAGAGAGGGGTGGGGGGGGAGGGGGAGAGAGAGAGAGAGGTGGGGAGGGGGAGAGAGAGAGGCGGTGGCCAGCACCTTTCATGTGGATGTACTGTGAACTGTAGTTTGATCATCTTCAACCGCTCATGTTCTCCGTGTAGGACCCCAGAGATGCCCCTCCACCGACAAGAGCTGAGACTCGCGAGGAGCGCATGGAGAGGAAGGTGAGAATGGAGCTGGTCTTCATTTGCGATTCAGTACATCGTCAGTGGATGGGCCAGTTAGTGGCTGTGTCTGCAGGCATCGTCAGAAATACCTTTGCTGTAATTTTGATTTGGTTGCTACTTCCCTTTCATAAGGTCATAAGTGATCGGGCAGAATTAGGCCATTCAGCCCATCAAGTCTACTCCGCCATTCAATCATGGCTGATCTATCTCTCCCTCCTAACCCCATTCTCCTGCCATTCCTCCCATAACCCCTGACACCCATACTAATCAGGAATCTATATCTGCCTTAAAAATATCCGTTGACGTGGCCTCCACAGCCATCTGTGGCATAGAATTCCACAAATTCACCAGCCTCTTGACTTAAAAAAAATTCTCATCTCCTTCCTGAAGGAACGTATTTTAATTCAGAGGCTATGACCTCCAGACAGTGACTCTCCCACGAGTGGAAACATCCTCACCACATCCACTCTGTCCAAGCCTTTCACGTAGTTTTGTATTCCTATTTTCCCCCTTATTTATTGAGGAATAAAACTTTGCTGGTGATGTTGGGTAATGAAATCACAAACCTTTCGGCCATTTGCCCGTATCCTCGGCCTCCTTGGACATTGCATTTTATTACAGCATCATCATCACTGGGGCAAATCAAAGTCTGGATCATTGCAAATGTATGGACAACGTCTATTGGTAGAAAACCCTTGTGCATTTTACTGCTCAGCTGGGAATAGAACCGAATGGGCTGTTTAACATAATCGAGTAATCTCTGTTTCATACAGCTTGGCCAAATTCGAATTGAATGCTAAAAGTGCCGTTAGGTAGAGCGACTGTCAGTTTCATGTTCCTGCCTGTATAATACTTCCCTTACGGCATTTTCCACTGCTGGGGGTTGACCTGTGTGAAATTGAAGTCTGGGATTTTCCTTCTGCAGAGACGTGAGAAGATTGAGAGAAGACAACAGGAAGTTGAAAATGAACTTAAGATGTGTAAGTGTACGGATGAGTCGGCCGTTTTGTGCTCAATGTGTAGTAAATGCAACTTGCACTGTCCTCCTTGACATGCACTTCAAGAAGGGGTTTGGTTTCTCAACACGGGGATGCATTAATTTTACACCACTTATATCGGAATTATGAGTGGTTGTCTGCAGACACTTGAAGACAAATAAATCATATGGTTTAACAGGCATACTCTGCACATAGCTTCATGGTCTTCAGGTTTAACATGAGAACATTTAATTTGGAATTAGTTAAACTTGATTGCTTTTTGCATAGTCTGTTTATATAAAGCCTTTTAACATAGTAAAAGGTTCCAGTGTACTTGTCAGGGATACATTGAACTGAGGCACAAGGTGACCAAATTTCCATTTGATGAAGTGGATTTTAATGGAGGACAAATGTTTGAGGAGGAAATTCCAGAGTTTAAGCATGCCAGATATGGAATAGACCTCGACTGACTCAACTAAGTGCACATTTTATCATTGACAGGGGATCCTCACAATGATCCAAATGCACAAGGCGATGCTTTCAAGACTCTGTTTGTTGCCAGAGTGGTAAGTTTTCATCTTGTGTTCTCTTTTTTTTCTGGTGGGGCAGAGGTGATTGATAGAATGCTGTAGGAAGGGTGGTACTAATTTAGGCTTGCATTCAGGAGCACCAACAGGTCTTGGTGAAAGGAGCATAAGTGATCAGTGAAACGGTTGCCTAGTCTATGCTTGGTCTCTGCAATATAAAGGAAGCCTCATCGGAAGCTCCGAATGCATAGTTGGTAGTTTTTGGGACAGGGTACATCAGTACAGTGGTTGTTATGGGACAGTCATACTTGGACGATTGATAGTCATAGGAGTAGTCATACTCCTACTCCCTATGTGGGAGCAGATAAATTTAAATTCACATAATTATATAAATTTGGATAATAGGGCTAATATCATGAACAGTGGCCATGAAACGACAGCATTGTAAAATATCTGTCCCATCCCAAATGCCACCCTGGAATGGAAGTACATCGTAGTTTACGCGTGACTCCATATTTCACCCGTCAATGTAGTTGATTCTACTGCCCTTCAAAATGGACTAGTTCATGGGGAACGAACGGATCACCACATACAAGCTTTACCATTGATGTCCACATTTATTAGTAGATTGACGTGTAGATCTAGCTGGTTAATTTATAGCATAGTTCCAAGGAGTTTGTGCCTTGCTTTTGTTTTGCTATTATACTCTTTGTGGTAGTTGTAATCTTATTCTCATCACTGGAAAATCCTGGTTTAAATAATCATAACCCTGAGACTGATATGTGATGTTTTGGATTTGTACTTAATTTCGCTTCTTCTTCATCTTGACTAATTGTGCAGTGGGTTTATTGCAATTTGGTGTCATCTGAATCAGGAGGTGACTTTGAGCACAAGCTTCGATTGCTCTGAGAAATGCTGCAGGAAAACTGCTGCTCCAGTGGAGAGATCAATGGCAACTGCCTGAAATACACATTTTTAATTAATTTGCCATAAGAATCAGCCATTGCTGCACATGTGAAAATGTTTTAAAGATGTAAATAAGTGGCTCACTGTTTCCTCTCTATGACAGAACTATGACACAACAGAGTCCAAGCTGAGACGTGAATTTGAGGTCTATGGTCCCATTAAAAGAGTAAGTACTTGTGAGACAAGTATGTTTTAAACTGTGTTATTAAACTAAGTAATAGTACTCCAGAACGGTATATCACAGGATTAGGCCCTACGGCCCACATTGGCCCTACTGCCCAGAACGGTATATCATTAGGCCCTACGGCCCACATTGGCCCTACTGCCCAGAACGGTATATCATTAGGCCCTACGGCCCACATTGGCCCTACTGCCCAGAACGGTATATCATTAGGCCCTACGGCCCACATTGGCCCTACTGCCCAGAACGGTATATCATTAGGCCCTACGGCCCACATTGGCCCTACTGCCCAGAACGGTATATCATTAGGCCCTACGGCCCACATTGGCCCTACTGCCCAGAACGGTATATCATTAGGCCCTACGGCCCACATTGGCCCTACGGCCCAGAACGGTATATCATTAGGCCCTACGGCCCACATTGGCCCTACTGCCCAGAACGGTATATCATTAGGCCCTACGGCCCACATTGGCCCTACGGCCCAGAACGGTATATCATTAGGCCCTACGGCCCACATTGGCCCTACTGCCCAGAACGGTATATCATTAGGCCCTACGGCCCACATTGGCCCTACTGCCCAGAACGGTATATCATTAGGCCCTACGGCCCACATTGGCCCTACTGCCCAGAACGGTATATCATTAGGCCCTACGGCCCACATTGGCCCTACTGCCCAGAACGGTATATCATTAGGCCCTACGGCCCACATTGGCCCTACGGCCCAGAACGGTATATCATTAGGCCCTACGGCCCACATTGGCCCTACTGCCCAGAACGGTATATCATTAGGCCCTACGGCCCACATTGGCCCTACTGCCCAGAACGGTATATCATTAGGCCCTACGGCCCACATTGGCCCTACTGCCCAGAACGGTATATCATTAGGCCCTACGGCCCACATTGGCCCTACTGCCCAGAACGGTATATCATTAGGCCCTACGGCCCACATTGGCCCTACGGCCCAGAACGGTATATCATTAGGCCCTACGGCCCACATTGGCCCTACGGCCCAGAACGGTATATCATTAGGCCCTACGGCCCACATTGTCAGTGCTGAACACGATGCCAAGTTTAACTTAACTCCACTGCCGGCATGTGATCAATATGCCTCCTTGACCTACATATCCACATGCCTATCTGACAGCTTCTTCAATGTGCTTCTCTCGTATCTGCCGCCAACCCTGGCACATGTTCCAGGCACCCACCACTCTATATAATAAAAACCTGGCCCACACATCTTAAAACTTTGACCATCTTATTTTATGCCTCTCATAAATTTATTTTTCTATCTGGTCTCCACTCAACCTCTGATGTTCCTAAAAAAAACAATGCTACTTGTCCAATCTTCTTATTGCTAATACCCCCTAATTCAGGTATTGTTCTAATGTATGTGTAAAGAGCCTTGGGGTTTGTTCCATTTCATTCGCCCATTTCATGGCTCCTGTTGGCCACTTGAATCACTTCCTGCTTTCTTTCAATTTCTCAAAGGCCATGTCTGACTTTGTCTTTCTAAACTGTATGCTTCCTTTTTCTTTTTTTTACCAAGTTTACTACCTCTTTGGTCATCTAAGGTTCCCTTATCTGGCCGTCCTCACTGGAACATGCTGGTCCTGAATTTTATTCATTTGTATAACATAACATAACAAAACTTTATTGTCACTCGGCACAACACCGAACGAAATTTCAGCAGTCACAGCAAAAAAAGAAAAGAACACAGGACACACGACCCCAACACAAACATCCATCACAGTGACTCCAAACATCCCCTCACTGTGATGGAGGCAACACAACTTCCCCTCTCCTCCCCCCGCACCCACGGAAAGACAGCTCGACCCCTACCGAGGCAACCGACACGCACAGCCCCCGCAAGGGAATGGAAGGCCCCCCGGCCGAGCCGCCCCGGGCACTGAAACGTCCCGCGGCCGAGCCGCGCCGGCGATGTTAAGTCCAGCGGCCGAGCCGCACCGGGCACCGAAACGTCCCGCGGCCGAGCCGCACCGGGCACTGAAACGTCCCGCAGCCGAGCCGCGCCGGCGATGTTAAGTCCCGCAGCCGAGCCGCGCCGGGCACTGAAACGTCCCGCAGCCGAGCCGCACCGGGCACTGAAACGTCCCGCAGCCGAGCCGCACCGGGCACTGAAACGTCCCGCAGCCGAGCCGCACCGGGCACTGAAACGTCCCGCAGCCGCACCGGCGATGTTAAGTCCCGCAGCCGAGCCGCACCGGGCACTGAAACGTCACGCGGCCGAGCCGCGCCGGCGATGTTAAGTCCAGCGACCGAGCCGCGCCGGGCGATGGAAGGCCCCGCGGGCGAGCTGCGCCCGGGGAAGAGACCTAATAAAAGAAAGGTTTCCCCCGCCCCACCCCCCCAACACACCCACCCCCCCCCCCCCCCCCCCCCACACATACACAGCCAAAAACAGAAACAAAAACCATCCCAACACCGACACAAAAAAAAAAAAAGACAAACAGACTGCCAGAGAGCCGCAGCCGTTAGGCGCAGCCAACTCCTCCCAATGCTACGTACGTCCTGAAAGGTATGAGAGTGCAGCAAGACCCCCTGGACAGGATAGGAGCACAGCAAATAAGTAAATAAATTATTTCTGCTGCGACTGACTGTGCACTTGGTTATGAACATGAGTGTCAAATAAAGTCATTGGTGCTTGGCTGCAAGAGCAAACCAATTTGGGTTTTTTTAAGATCCTGTTTAAGTGTAAAAGAACATGATCATCTATGATTGCCATTTAATTTTTTTCCTATCTTTCCCCTTTTTAAAACATTTTCATTGCACACACCTGGAGATGCCTATTGTTTGTTTTTATTGCAATACTTTTATTTACTCCAGTTTTTTGTGTTTATATTTAAACAATTGGATTTAAAATTCTTGATGTGCTTTTTGGTTCCTTTCTTAAGATCTACATGGTATATAATAAACAGACTGGAAAGCCTCGTGGTTACGCTTTTATCGAATATGAACATGAGCGAGATATGCACTGTAAGTAACTTGCGTGTGTATGGGGTGGGAAGGGCTTTGGGTAGCTCGGTTTCACTTCAGCTAAGCTGTATGTTGTACACATTCTGGTTGTGCAACATTAGGCTGCTTGCTGAGTGCACACCAGCCATCAATTTCTTTTGCTTCCTGATGACATCAAACCTCCTATTTGCTGGGATCTGCTCCAGGATGGGATTTAATTAGAGAAAAGCTGGGCTTGGCTGGTCACTGATTATGGTGGTCCCAAATGCACGTGCAACAACTTCTTCAAAGTTACTTTTATTTTTGCACATCAACCTGTACGCAGTGTGAGTCTTGCAAAGAGCATTTGGAATCAAGTGAATAGAAATGTTTAGAGTGCCAGAGGTTTAAACCACTTATAATCATGTTGTGATGTGTAATTTTCCTTTTAAACATGGCAGCATATTGGTTTGTTAATATACGCAGTTCTCCGCTCAACTGTAGGATTCAAGCAAGATCTTTTAAATATCCATGTAAGTTTAATGTCTTACGATGGTAAGATGAGGCAGGATTGCTCACGGCAGACAGGCGCCACTCGAGTTGGCAAGAAGCAAGTTTGAATGCACCTTGTTTCCTCCAGATTTAGATCACATTATTGGGGCCGAGCTGAAAGGTTGAATTTATAGCATAGTCTTCATTAGTGCTTTAAGGTACAGTGAAATTCATTTTGTATACTTTAATCTAGGGGATTCAGATTTTTATCAGGCATAAATGGAGTTACCTATAATGTTGAAATTGCCTTTGACCCCATTTATTAAGAATTCTGATTTCCTAAGTAATGTCGGCCTAAATCTTCAAACTCGTCACTGAGCTGTTGGAGGATACAATAAACGTGTGGCCATCAGACCTGCCCTGACAGGCCTGTGTACTGCTGGCAAAGTTGCATGCAACACTTCTTTCCATATTGTTGACAGTGTTTAGTGGGACTGCTTGTAAAGCTTTGATATGAGCACAGGGATGCAGAGTCATTGACAGATGTGCCGTACTTAGCCACCTGAGAGGACCATGGCAGTTTGTCATTACTAGACCTTTCTGGTTGATGTCCAAAAAGGTAGCTTTTTAGAACAAAAACAGTGGGCCTAAATTTGATCTCTGAATCCTAAATATGAGACAGTGGGAACTCCTTGTTAATGTGTTGGCAGCTCTTTCACTGGAGGAATATCATTATATAGAAACCCATCTCCAAAATGGTTATAAATTGGCCTGCCATTGCAATTTGTGACAATATCACAAACTATATATATATATATATGCATGGTGTAAAATTTCACCATTGCTTGAAGATTGAAAGGCCAACCTTTGAATGTTGGAGCAGATGTTTGGAATGGATAAGTACAGCTGATTCCTGATAGATGTGCACATGTGCCAGTAAATGTTGGGTCTACACCATGTATTATCCCTAATTTAGTGCATACATTGCAAGTAACAGTTCGTTCTGTAAGTAGAGCTTGGGGCTGGTATGTTTATCAAGACTCGGCTGTATTTGGTCCAGTATGGGTTTGCTGACAGTCTGGTGAGAACTGTTCAGCATTGTTACACTGGTGATGGATGGTATGGTAAGTATACTGTTTTCTTCCACTATATTGGAAGTTGTATAGTATTGATAATAGCATGTTGCTAATTATCTGTTATTACTTTATAATGCTGAGGACTTGCTTCAAAGTTTTTGCTCAACTGGACGTTTATTTGTTGAGTAACTGGAATCATGTCCTCCCCTTTACTGTTCTTAATGGGGGGTGGATTCAAGAATTAATTGTGATTGCCGCAGATGTTGCTAAATGCACTTGGATTTCTGCCCCATGGTTTCCTAGATTTGAAGTGATTTGGGGAATTGATTGTAGGACCTGTGCCAGGGTGTAACATAAAATTAGAATAACTGCTACCTGGCTGCCCTAAAATGTAGTATATTAATCTGTTCACTTTATTAGGTTCTTTGGAGGATTTTTTTTTCCCCTTTGTGCACTGCTGTTGCTTTCCTTTCCTGATGGGAAAGGCTCAAGTGAGTTGCTGTCTTCAGTGAAACAGCAGCATTAAGGACATTTCCCCCTTTCATTTAATTGAAGGTCTACTTGTCCTCATGAATCAGTCCAAGTATTCACACCATCAGAAATGATCTGTGTGAAGACCAAAGACTAACAACGGCATGATACCAATTGATATTTGAAGTTGTTCATTATGGGGGATTGGTCTTTTTTGTACACTTTCAAAAGTAGACCTTTTGCACCATTGCCCCCTTTCACTGTTTTACTGGTTGACATTGGCCTTTAAATGGATTGTCAAAATTGCTGGTATTTGAAAATTACAAATTAGGTTAATGAATAATTTCATTTGGGCTCCATTCAGTAGGGGCTGAATTAAGTGGGCCATAGAATAGTTGAAGTTGCAATTTCAGACCATTCTCTTTCTATTACTGTGCTGTTTTTATTAAATTACATTAGAAATTAATATTGAAAATTTTATTCTGGACATGCAATATTTTTGTTGCCTTGAAATATGGGAAATCTCCAAATACAGGGATTGTGCCATCATTTAGTTCAAGCATATCTGCACATTCCATGTTTTACTCTTTGGAGAAAATTTACATCATGACATCTAAATTGTGCTTGGTCACAAACCATTTTGTGAAAGGGGTCTCTTGGTGCTTTAAGTACATAGTTTGTTTGTGAATTGTGCACTGTTTGCAAGCAGGGGTATATTAATTCTGTGTTATTTCTATTGTCACTGCAGCCACCATTCTGATGGCAAATGCCACTGCTGGCTTGCAGCTGATGCTATTGCTCCCCTTACATCTCATTGTATGGTTGGTATATGGGTTTGTATGATGGGTAAGAACTCGCAATACATCACCACAATGAGAGGAAAGAGAGACTAAAAAACAATGAATAGATCTAACTCACTCACTGCAGTTTAGGTGAGGTTACACAAAACACAAGGTGATTCAGTGGGCATAACTGAGGGAGGATACTGGCTCTTTTGCTGCTTGTTAGGATGTAGATCTTTGGGGTAGGCAAACACAGTGGCTTGTCCCTCATTCCTGTCTTTCGGATATGCACCTTTAAAGACCTTTTTAAAAAAGTGGTTGCTTTGTGTAACTGGGAAGGATAGCACAGCAGAGTGAGAACATTTAGTCTTGAAGATTCTGTTCCAAAATGGTCAGTGGTCATATGTTTTCTACATTAACTGTGTTAAATGAGTTGAACTGATTTCACCAAAGTGCTGTTAATTTTTCTTGACCTCAGGAAGGTGGTTTGTGCCTTGTGTTGGTTGGTGTGCTATGAGATTGGAAGGTTTTGACACATTCAGATGTTTTGCTGCTGCTGGAAAACCACGGAACATTTGTTAGAAATCTGTTCATGTGTAGATAGGTTCAGTGTTGAGAGTGGTTAGTATTACGAGGCCATTTGCATGGAGAATCTTGCTCCACAGAAATTGACTTTCTTTTAATTGTTCCTTAAAGAATGGCGGAAAATATATATTTTAGACTGTAAAATAAACCAGAAAACTGCGAGCCAGTTACCCAACGTTAGCTGTGGAAATTCTATGTGCTATTTTAGTATCCCCTGGAGGTTTGTTTTTGGAAATGGGTGTGTGTCTGACCTGCTGTGTTCCTCTGGTGCTTTTTGTCTAAAGAGTGCAATATGGTTATTTAAATGTGTTTAAAATAGTATTTGAGTAGTATGCAGTTTGTGCCAGGGTTTTTAGTGATGCCATGGACATTTGAAAGTTTGAATTATTAGAAGTCAGCTTTACCTCGGGCTTGTTCTGATTTGCCGATGTTGTCTTTTGTGTTATGTGGGGAAGGTTGGACTTACAACAAGGAGGCAGCCATGATCACATCATTGCACTTCTGCACCCCTGCATACAGCGAGAGTAGAGCAGCGTTGCTTAATTTTAAATATCGTTCTTTATGTTTTACCCTGTACTTTTTTTTGAGGTCTTGAGTAGTGAATAAGGGCTATACTTGATGTAGGCCTAGCATAATCAAATACATTTGATTAGTAGTGAATAAGGGCTATACGATGTAGGCCTAGCATAATCAAATACATTTGAAACTCAAATTTTAATTATTTCACATAGGTTTTTAATTTTTGCATTCATATCTGTGGATAGAAGGGCCAAGCCTTCAAGAAACACATTTATGTGCATCCACATACAGATTAGTGTCATTAATTTTACAAATATTTTGCTACCAGTCCATTGTGTCCGCTTTTGACCACTGAGTAGAAAAACAGTCGGCAGCTATCAATTTGATTATTGTTAATGTAGGGTTGTGGGATTTAACAAGCCCCTCTAACTTCCTGAGTTGAAAGTCTAGAGAGTTTACAACGAGTAGGTTTGTAGACTGAGCTATGACTTTTTAGTCTGTTAGTTTGGACAGCAGTTGTGAAAGTCTGTCAGATTAAATCTTTTATTTTTGTTTTCTAAAGTTGACTATCTTGGATTGCCAACTATGGCACTGCATCCTCTGCATTGTGCGTGTTGCCGAAGGTTTTTATGGGAGAATGTTAATTGTAATGTGAAGGGGCAGCTAGAGAAGATTTCTGTTTCCTCACTAACACAAACTAAACAAAGTAGCTGTTTCTTTGGTTTATAATGTGAATTTTCAGTTGTACCACCATGTCTAGTTTTAATTTCTGCTGTCAAATAGTGAAGTAGGCTTGGTGTGCCTAATGGCAACCATTTGTGCTTCATCCGTTGTACACAGAAAATGATAGTATGAGTTGATTTGTTTGGCACGACTCTAACTCCGGTTTGATGAACTTGGTGTTTGATATCATTGATTTAATTTGCCCTAATGTCGTTCCCTGTCAGTTAGAAAAATACGTGTAATGCTGTCCATTTTGCAGTTTGTTGCAGGCAGACTAAAAGATAGCTGGTCTAGAAAGTGCTGCCTTTCGATAAATATTCTTCTTTGCCCATGTCTCTGATCCCGAGTATTTCCTTGATTATCAGCTGCATTGTATAGGTGGTTGTTCGATTGGAATTAAAGCACCAGCTTTCATCGGGCTATCCCACCCTTCTATTTTAATTAGGCAAGAATAGTTGTAGCTTTCAACGCAGGTGAACTCTCCACTTTCCTTAGGAATTTAAAGGGGCTTTCACCATTAGCTTTCACCAAAGGAGAGAGGGTGACAATTATGGATTGAATTTGTGGACAGCTCAGCGCAAAGGTGCACATGGCATTTGCATAACTGAAAATAATTGAGGAAAGTAGGTATTTTGGAGGTGAAACGTGGAGGCTAATTTGTTATCCATGGTACGGATGTCTTCAGTCGACTCCCTTAGTGGTAAAAGTGCAATATCTTGCAGTTTAAAAATCTTTTTTTATATTGGCTATTCTCTAAAAATATATTTGTAGAAATCTGGTAGCTAATCATATCCATTAATATTTTTTGAATTTGTGATCATCAGAATTGTCAACAAGATAATCTCACAAATTGGTCATCGAGAAAACTGGCCACTTTTCAGAGATAAAGTGCTGAACAATAATTTAACTTGACATTTATAATCACTGGAAAGGTTTGCAGGCGGCATTAATAATGTAGCAGTCGTAGATTTCAGAGCTGCAACATCTTCTTTGGCTGGGCTAGGCTTTATTTTTTAAACTTTAAAACCCTTCCTTTTGAACATTCTTGAATGATGTTCCGAGGTTGCAGTGCGATGGAAACTTGCTCTTTGATATCTTTATTTCTGTCTGGGTATAAAATACTTGCTTTTGTGTGCTCTCTGTCTTTCTATTCTTTTCTGGACATTCCACTAACAAAGGAAATGTTTGAGCAATCCACTGTAAGCCAAGCTTCTGGGAAACATCACATAAACTAAACTGTTTGCACTCTGAGCAATAATGTGCCTAATGACAATGTGATGGAAGCTTTAAAAAAAAAAAAATCCAGTTTTTTTTAACCCTCAACACGTTCTTACCTTTTACCCTGACATCTTGCATTTAAGTTTTTTTATAAAGCTCTGAACTTAGATTGTGGGCCTTCAAAAGAGGATTCTGCAGCTCAATGCCCATTCATGTGTGCCTAAAACATTTACAGGAGATTTTTTAAACATAGAGCCATTTTAAAAACAAATTGTTCTAAAACAAAACATGCTCGGCGTGTAAGTTTGAGCCGAGAGCTCAGGTAAGCTGTGTGAAGGGATTCCCCGTCTACATCGCGGAGGCCTTTGATACTCCAAGCAAATGGAGGCTTGCGAGAGCACAGAAGCAATGCTGGATTGGTAAAACAGGGTATTTTAACGACATTGGTAAAACACGGTAAAAGGTTTCTTTTTTTTTAAAGCAACGGGATTGTCTGGCTTGTTGAATTTTTCATTATGGATCGAATGTTCAAAGAATACCTGGTATTAAAGAGGGAGACTTGCTATCTCTGCTCCTTGGTTTGGAAGGAAACCCTGCTTTTGAGAAAATGTATTTTGTGTAATAACTGGGACCTGAGTATCATTTGGAACTTCATTCCATGGTTAATGGTAAGCTGAGATGTACTGTGGAAATGCTACACATGTTGTACCAGCTGGTGAGGCTGTTATATATCTACAGGTGTTAATGTAGATCCTTGAAATTACCTGGATCTAACGTCTACAAGTTAAAGTTCCATTGACAGACATGGATTAATACACAGTCTAATTGTCTAGATATTTTGAAAAGAAAACAAATGAGCAAATGGATTCTCTTGCTACACTGGTTAGTGAGCAAGTTATGATCAGTCCCCCTCTATACTTTTTTAAAGATTCACATTTTTTTGTTTTTGGCACCAGTGTTCCCTGCCCTCTCTGCGCAGCACTAGAAATTTCAGCAGATCTGTCCACTTATTAATATATTTATTCTGTTCAAGCTTTTAACTGCTGTAACATTACAGTCACTGTTGCTGGTAAGTGCAGCATATTTTGGATGTACAGAATCGCCAAGCTTGTAGACCAAAATGCTGCAGTAACTCAGCAGGTCAGGCAGCATCTCTGGAGAGAAGGAATGGGTAACGTTTCAGGTCGAGACCCTTATTCACCAAGCTTGTAACTACACTGCAGTCTAGTTATTTTGTAGTTCTTGCAATAGGTGACTCCAGTTATCTGCAAGTGTGAAATTGTGGAAAATGTTGGTATTAACACAAACACAGCATTCTTTAAAAAGATTCTCCAAAAAAAAGTATTAAATCCCAGAAGTGGAATGTTTCCTTCCAGATTTTAACATATTACAGATACACAAATAAACAGCTTTGTAACTGAAAGTAAGAGGAAAAGTCATTCATGGAAGAATCTCATTGAATAACTCCCAGCATCACTGTTGTTAACACGAGTATTGTCTGTTTTCCATTTTGTTGTTACCATGACCTAGGGCTTTAATGAACTTAATGGTTGCTTCTAGGATATTGTGTCATCTTGTGTCCTGATGAAAGGGAAATAAATCCTTCAGTTTACCAATTGGGAAGGTCATTTACCTATCCTGTATCTGCTTTGATCTGTTGCAAATTGAAAATTAAACTGTTATACATGCAACATGGACTTCAAGACCATACAAAATTACTATCTCTGGAAAGTTCTGTTCATCTCTCATGTAAATATGGTGTTAATCTAAAACATTTTGAAAATCCCACAGGTGATGGTAAGATGGTACTTGGCATCTTTACAATTGAACTCTCCTGAGGTCTGATTACATGTTGAGAATGTAGTTCAATGATTCTGCACAAAGGATAATATCTTATCACTTGTACGTGGTCTGTTGAAATGTACCCTATGATGCCCTGTGCCAAGTAACAATGGTTTGTTTTAAATAACAACAATACCATTTAATGAGCGTGTTGAAGAAAAATAAGGTAGAATGAGTGGTTTTAATTTACTGGAATAACGCATCTGGTGGTAAGACACACAAATCCCATTTAATTTGTTCTCGTGGATTGAGTTTTGTAGATGTTGGTGTTCTTTGGACATTCGGATTGCTGATTGCAAAGTAAATCTGGAATGAGGAAAAAAGCCACAAGTCAGACATTTTTCGCTGATACCGTTTTAAAAAATAAGTAAATATATTATCCTTTGACTATGCTTGTTAAAAGTAATCAAACGCCCGATGTAGAAAAATCTTTTTTAAAAAACCCAATCGCTGCTGAAAGCAGGTAAGGTGCAGTAAGTAAAGGATAACTCCTCAGCAGCAGAAAGTTACAAACAGTGGAAGTCGAAACACTGAACATTGTACCATCTGTTGGCGAGATAGCGCATCCCGATTTTCATGAGTGCAGGGGGCTAAAGTGCAGTTTTTGTAAGTAAACACAGGTAAAATCTCTTTTCTTTTGTTAGTGGTGCTGTGTAGTGCTTATATCAATTTATTTTATTTTTTCTCTTTGTCCCTCCAGTTCCTGTTTTTATCAATTTTTCTTTCTCCCTGGTGGTGCATAGCGGATGGAACCCTATTAAACAAATTAACACAGGATCTTGCAACCCTGGTCAAATGGCCCAGTTCTAGTGTGGCTGAGAGTATAATTCCATACTACCTTAGGTGCGAGTAACACTATGAATGAAAGTAACGGACTAGGATGGAAAAAAAAGATATATATTGGAATTTTTCCTCTCCTGAATTTGTGTTAATTCTGAAGGAGGAGCAGTTTGTCCTTTTTTCCTGAAGAATCTTAGGTTTTAAATCGAATTCAGCAATGAAATGGTAATGTTGCCCTGAAGAGTAAGGGTCTGGTTAGATTGAGATCAAAGCCTACCAAGCTCAAAGTGGCAGAGCTTGTGGTCTTCGACCAAAACACGAGACTAATTCAAAGATGTTGCATTGTGAATGTTTTTCCTTGTTAAGTGTATCATGATGATGTCTATTATACTGCATCTAAAGAAGGACCAGAGTTGGGGAATAACTTTTCTCAGATTTTACTTTGGTAGCATATCAAGAATATTTGAAGACACCCCACCACCATCTAAAAAGAAGTTGCCTACTCTTGGGGGAAAGTGGAAACAGTTTTCATATTTGACTCCTTCCTTTCCTGTCTTATTGATTTGTTTGCCACAGTGGTTAGATCCTGATTTAAGGCCATAAGTGCACTTGTGTACTTGTGAAACTAAACTCCACTCCTTTTAAGTTGGGGTCTGGTTGAAAGTAGTCATGCTGGGGTGTAGGACACTCTTGGGTCATTCTTGAATTGTAAGTACCGTTAAGAATTTTGACTCCTGAGGTTGAACAACGTTACAGTTGAGTGCTGTACACAAGGGTTCAACCATTCCAAATCTGTCCTGAACAGCCAGCGGTACTTTTTTTCTGTTTTTTATTTGTGGGGCCTAAGTACCCCCTGAATCGACAATATTGTTTGAGTGAGTGAGTGAGTGTGCTTGAGTGATGGATTCAATTAACAGATGTTCTAATAGATGTTTTTTCCCCCTTTCCAGGATTAGATCTCAATGGTTCAATGTTGTATACTAGCTAGGGTTGGCTCCTTCCTTTTTCAATGTCACTTTAAAATATCCTAAATGTGTCAAAATTTAATTCCATTTGAAGTCAAATCGCAGTTTACTGGGATTCAGTGCTGTATTGAGAAAATGAGGAGCCAGCCCTGAATCTTGCATTAATTTAACAGCCTGCTTTCAAATATTGGAGGAATGGGGGCACGAAACAGAACTCTTCCCTAAAAGGTTTTGTTTCTGCATGGATAGTTAATCTTCCTTTTCTTTTTGATAAGGGGGGTGGGGATGGCGGTTGGGTGGGGGTGGCCATGTTGAATCCCACTGACTTGTAGTTGCTGTTGTGGGCACGCTCTGTTGCAGCTGCATACAAACACGCAGATGGCAAGAAGATTGATGGGAGGAGAGTTCTGGTTGATGTGGAGAGAGGCCGCACTGTCAAAGGATGGCGCCCAAGGAGGCTTGGTAAGTTTAACAGCTCGTGCTACAGTTGCCTGGTTAGTCTGGTGCAGTGGTATCCAACCTCAACCCCAAAACATTGCTCCTTTTTAAAGCTTGCCATGATGCTTGTTAATTACAAAATGCAGGAATTGCTATGATTTTAAGGAGTACAGAGTGGAGCCTGTGCCAAAGGCTGAGGTTTGAGTGTTGTGCTGGGGGTGGGTGGTGATAGGGCTGTCGGTGTGATGGCAGCATGTTTTGTGTGTCTGACGTTTGGCTTCTCTCTGCAGGTGGTGGGCTTGGGGGGACTCGCAGAGGTGGTGCAGATGTTAATATCAAACATTCAGGTCGCGATGATGCACCACGGTATGATGAGAGGTAAGCGTGTAACCAAGGTGCGCAGTCTCGCCAAACACAAAGGGTGGTGGGGGTATGGAACAAGTTGCCAGAGGAGGTAGTTGAGGCTGGGACTATCCCAACATTTAAGAAACAGTTAGACAGGAACATGGATAGGACAGGTTTGGAAGGATATGGACCAAACGCAGGCAGGTGGGACCAGTGTAACTGGGACATTTTGGCCGGTATGGGCAAGTTGGGCCGAAGGACCTGTTTCCACACTGTATCACTCTATGACTTCACTAAGAGTCATTGTTAAATGAACTTGTAGTCCTAGTGTTAGTCAGGCCAGCCCACTCCAGTATCGCGTTCAGCATTGTGGAATGTTTCTGCCCTACTTGTCTGGAATTTCATTTTACCCTTGGGTGGGAAGGCAGGGTATAGCCTTCTAGTAGCTGCTTCTCCCAGAGCGGGGAACTAGCTTGACTTTATTTTAATGCTTTGGAGCCCAAAACCAGAAAATCAGGCCATTGGTTATGTAGTTGAATCTTTGAGCTTGTTAATATTTGTAGCTGCCACAAGCAACTGCAGTGTGGAAGGCGGGCTTGGAATTTGCTGTTGTGGGAGAAATGTGGAGTAGGGGCTGTTGGATGACTTTGGGTTTTTAGTGGATACCAGCTTGGATATTTATTTCATTGTCCTCCTGTTCTGTTGCATGTTAATTGAGTTTAGTTTTGAGATGCAGCTTGAAAATGGGCCCTGCAGCCCATTGAGTCCATGCCGACCATCAATCTCCCATTCACACATTAGTTCTAAACTCTCCCTTCACACCAGAGACAATTTAGAGAGGCCCGTTATCCTCCAAACCTGCACACCTTTGGGGGAGTACAGTAACAGTGGTTGTGTGCGTGGACTAGCAAGTAGATGCCTCTGATCTCAGAAAAGTGAGTTCACATCCCATCGTGTACACAAGCTTCCTAATGCTCCCCACCTTGCACTCTAGTTGTCCAAAGCACACAGTTCCAGCTGTTCCCCACTTGTGGTTAGCTCTTCTACTCCTTAAAGTAGGTCTCCGAATTCTTGCACCAGGCCTGCCCTCTTCCAAGAGTGAAGATGGGTCTGAAGGGAATCTTTGAACAGTCTGGATTAATTTATGCTTCTTCTGACAGAGACCGGGATCGAGAGCGAGACCGGGATCGTCGCGAATGCAGTGAGCGCAGCCGTGAACGGGACAAGGAGCGCGAGCGACGTCGAACCCGTTCCAGAGAGCGGCGGCGCCCTCCTCGATCTCGCAGTCGGGAGAAGGAAGAGAGGAAGGTCCGCAATAGCCGTGAGCGGAGCAGAGAGAAAGATAAGGATAAAGATCGGGATCGCAAACGGCGCAGCCGTAGTCGTGACCGTAAGAGAGAGCGAGAACGTGACAGGGATAAGGATAAGAAAGAAGAACATCCAGACGTAGAACAGCCTGAGGCGGGCGACGCTCCTCACAATGAAGCACAGCAAGTGGACACGGTCTGTGAACCAGTCGAACCTAAGCCTGAATCTGAAGAGAAGATTAGGGAACGGGGAGAGAGGGATAGGGAGCGGGACAGAGATAAGGAGAGAGATAGAGACCGGGATCGAGATCGTAGGCGGAGCCACAGAGACAGGGACAAGGATCGTGACCGGGATAGGAGGAGAGACAGGGACCGGGACCGTGATCGAGATCACAAGCGAGACAGAGACAGGGAGAGGGATAGAGATAGGAATAAGGAAGCTGACAAGCTGCAAGATAATGGGGCTTCAGAGCAATTCGAGGAAGGCAGTCTGGACTTGTACATTGACCTGGAGTCACAGCCTGCAGAAGGATACATGTTGCCTGAAAATGGTTACCAAATGGAGCCGCCCGCAGAGGGTTACTGAGAAGGCCAGTGCAAACTTTTAAAAGTGGACCAATATTTTCATTTTCCTGTTTAACAGAAATCCAGTTTTTGTGTTGGTTTTATGCTGTAGGGAAGGAAGGTTTCAGCGCGAGGTACTCGTTTTTTCTTAAGATGGGTAAGTTTTAGTGACTCTTTCATAGCAGATGATTTGGAATCCTTCTCAAGCTTTGTGAAACTCAACTGGTGAATGTTATCAAATTCCCTTTAATGGTCTAATACACAATAAACCCAGTTCTCCAGCTGTGTGATTCATTTGTGTACTTTTATGTACAGGTGTCCATCAGAGAGGTCTTGGCTTGGGTGAACATTTGCTGTATTGTGCACCTGTGAATACATCAGGTATTGAATTGCTTCTAGTGAGTATAAGACCCTCATAGTCAAGGCTCCTGTTGCTGCTGCTGTAATAACTGTATTGCAGTCTTCAAGGTAATGGGTTACAGGAGAAATGGGCAGTTTGGTTGAGATATCTGCTCCCATTAAATAGTCTGGTTCAAATTTGTCAATAAACCTTTACGTGTCACTGGTGTTTGCCATGTCTTTGGTGTTGTATTTTTGCTGCCCGTATTTCACGTTGCACGCCTGCCTGAGGGTCTCGGGTGACCATTAGTCTTTGGGCCAAACATCAGAATGTGCTTTGACAGAATGTGCGCAACTATGAGGATATTTGCTAATGATTCGATTCATGGATAGCGACATCACATCACGAGACCTGGACCACATTCACCAAGGATCGAAGTCCAAAGGTCACATTTTAGGGGGTGGCCTCAATATTCAACAAAGTTGCCATTTAGAATTTTCCTAGAATCCACTGTATGGAAGTCATGTTTGACCAGAACCTTGTTTGCTTTGTTGTCACCTCCTCACTAACAATGATCTATTCTATATTTTTCTTGATCTCCCCCCTCCCCTTTGATGTCTCATTCTCACACCTTTCACTTTCTTATCTCTATCTCCCCAGAATCTGTCTGAAGAAGGGTCTTGACTCAAAACTTCACCCATTCCTTCTCTCCAGAGATGCTGCCTGTCCCGCTGTTACTCCAGCAATTTGTGTCTATCTTCGGTTTAAACCAGCATCCGCAGTTCCTTCCTACATGTTTGGTCAGAACCTTGTTACTGATCCAGTTACTTATAGTATCAAAAGTGGTCACAGTCGTGTTTTATTGTCCTATGTACTGAAACGGAACAATTAAATTTTTACAGCAGCAAAAGAGGTTTGTAAAGACAGTAGTCAATAGGTAATGTAATAAGCATTAAAAAGCTCAATAAATATCGTGGAAACAAACAAAACAAAGCCTGCAGACGCTAGTGCAACCATGGTAGTTTGAGTTTAATTCAGAATAGCCTGATGATTATTGGAAAAAAGCTGTTCCTGAACCTGGAGGTCTTAGACTCTTATGTCACATCCCCAAGGGCAAGTGTGAAAAATGAGCACAGCTACTGTGGTGTGGGTCACTTTGAGCAGTACCTCCTATAGAGGGTGGGGTGGTCAGAACCAGTGGTTCTGGGCAATGTTCATTAATTTTTAGTTTAGAGATACAGCGCGGAAACGCCCTTCAGCCCACCGGCTCTGCCCTGTCCAGCGATCCCCACACATTAACACTATCCTACACACAACGGGGACAATTTTTATATTTATCAAGCCAATTAACCTACAAACCTGTATATCTTTGGAGTGTGGGAAGAAACCAAAGATCTTGGAGAAAACCCACAAGGTCATGGGGAGAACGTACAAACTACAGACAGCACCAGTTGTCAGGATCGAACCCGGGTCTCTGGGTGCTGTAAGGGAGCAACTCTACCACTGTGCCATCTTAATTCCTGGGCATTTGAGTTACTGAGTCAAGGCTGTGATGCAACCAATCAATATTCTTTGTACTGTCCACCTGTAGAAGTTTGAGAATATTTGTTGGCATACAGAATCTCCCCAATCTACTAAGAAACTTGAGGTGTTGGTGGGATTTCTTTTTGATTGCATCAATGGGTTGGGTCCAGCAGGATAGATCTTCAGAGATATGCACACCTAGGAATGTTGTGCACCCTCAACCTTCCTTTCCTAAAGTCAACAAAACCATCCATTAGTTTCACTGCCGTTGACAACAAGGTGGTTATTCTGGTAAATACTGTGCACTCAATTACTTGCAGTGTGTGGAAACAGGCCCTTTGGCCAACAATGGCCCTGCTACACTAGTCCCACTTGCCTGCGTTTGGTCCATATCCCTCCAAACCTGTCCTATCCATGTACCTGTCTAACTGTTTCTTAAATGATGGGATAATCCCAGCCTCAATTACCACTTCTGGCAGCTTGTTCCATACACCCACCACCCTTTGTGTGAAAAAGTTGTGCTTCGTATTCCTATTAAATCTTTTCGCCTTCACCTTGAACCTATGTCCTCTGGTCATAGATTCTCCTTCTCTAGGCAAGAGACTCTGCATCTATTCCTCTCATGATTTTGTTCACCTCTGTAAGATCCCCCCTCCTCATCCTGTGCTCCATGGAATAGAGAACCAGTTTACACAACCTCTCCCTGTAGCTCACACCCTCTAGTCCTGGCAACATCCTCATAAATCTTTTCTGAATCCTTTCAAGCTTGACAACTTTCCTATAACATGGTGCCCAGAACTGAACACTATTCTAAATGCGGTCTCGCCAATGTCTTGTACAACTGCAACATGATCTCCCAACTTCTATATTCAATACTCTGACTGATGGCCAAAGTGCCAAAAGCCTTTTTGACCACCTTATCTACTTGCGACTTGACCTTCAAGGAACCACGCACCTGTACTCCTAGATCCCTCTGCTCTACAACACTACCCAGAGGCCTATCATTCACTGTGTAGGTCCTGCCTTTGTTCGACGTCTCAAAATGCAACACCTCACACTTCCCTGTATTAAACTCCCATCAACCATTCCTCTGCCCACTGGCCAATCGATCCCGATCCTGCTGCAATCTTTCCCAAACATCTTCACTATCTGCAAAACTACCCACTTTTGTATCATCTGCAAACTTGCTGATCTTGCCCTGTATGTTCTCATCCAAATCATTGATGTAGATGACAAACAGTAACAGGCCCAGCACCGAACCCTGAGGCACACCACTAGTCACAGGCCTCCAGTCTAAGAAGCAACCTTCCACCATCACCCTCTGCTTCCTTCCATGGAGCCAATTTGCTATCCATTCAGCTATCTCTCCTTGGATCCCATGCGATCTAACCTCCCAGAGCAGCTACTATGCGGAACCTTGCCGAATGCCTGACTGAAGTCCACGTACATAAATTCAGATTACATCCTGCTTCACAAATTAAGAAATTCAACACCTTCCACAAGGAAGCAAGATAGTTAATTGACTGCAAGTCTGAGGCCCCGAAAGGCAAATGCAGCAGGTGTGTTAGCATGGCTTTCTGCAGGAGAAATGCAGCAAATCCTGGCAAACAGCAAACAATGGCCAGCTTCCTTTATCATCATGACTTTTTTGCATATCTTTCATTCATTTGTTCTCTATCTCTACATTACCTTCCTCATCTCTCGTTTCCCTCTCCCCCGACTCTCAGTCTGAAGAAGGGTCTCGACCCCGAACGTCACCCATTCCTTCTCTCCACAGATGCTGCCTGACCCGCTGAGTCACTCCAGCACTTTGTGTCTATCTTCCATCCTCAGCACCTGCAGTTCCTTCCTGCAGGAGGAAGGTCTCGGCTTTGATGGAGTTTGGTGTTGAAGAGGCAGCAAAGCCGGAGGGTCCCCGCTCATACGGACACGGGTCCCCGCTCATACGGACCCTCACGGACACAGTCCCCGCTCATACGGACCCTCACGGACACGCGTCCCCGCTCATACGGACCCCCGCCCTCACAGACACGGACCCCCGCTCACACGGACCCCCGCTCATACGGACACGGGTCCCCGCCCTCACGGACGCGGCCGGCGGCCACGTGACCGCACGCACTGTTTCCGGCGCCGTTGCCGGGGCGACGGGACAAACAGCGCGGGCCGAGCGGCCGCCATGGCGCCGGAGCGGAGACACGACCTGCACTTGACCAGCGCCGGCATCGGCTTCCCCCCGTCCGGCTTCAGGGTCAGTATCCCCCCCCCCCCCGGCCCGCCTGACCCCCCCCCCCCCCAATGTCCCACCCCCCCCCCCCCCCGGCCCGCCTGACCCCCCCCCCCCCAATGTCCCACCCCCCCCCCCCCCGGCCCGCCTGACCCCCCCCCTCCCACAGCCCATCCTCACCCCCCTCTGCAATGACCCCCCCCCGGCCCGCCTGACCCCCCCCCCCCAATGTCCCGGCCCGCCTGACCCCCCCCCTCCCACAGCCCCATCCCTCACCCCCCTCTGCAATGACCCCCCCCCCGGCCCGCCTGACCCCCCCCCCCTCCCACAGCCCCATCCTCACCCCCCTCTGCAATGACCCCCCCCGGCCCGCCTGACCCCCCCCCCCCAATGTCCCGGCCCGCCTGACCCCCCCCCTCCCACAGCCCCATCCTCACCCCCCTCTGCAATGACCCCCCCCGGCCCGCCTGACCCCCCCCCCCCCTCCCACAGCCCCATCCTCACCCCCCTCTGCAATGACCCCCCCCCGGCCCGCCTGACCCCCCCCCTCCCACAACCCCATCCTCACCCCCCCCTCTGCAATGACCCCCCCCTCCCACAGCCCCATCCTCACCCCCCCCTCTGCAATGACCCCCCCCTCCCACAGCCCCATCCTCACCCCCCTCTGCAATGACCCCCCCCTCCCACAGCCCCATCCTCACCCCCCCCTCTGCAATGACCCCCCCCCTCCCACAGCCCCATCCTCACCCCCCCTCTGCAATGACCCCCCGGCCCCACTGGTCCGGCCCGGACCCCACTGATCCCTCCCCCCCGGCCCGGCCCCTCACCCCCAGCCCTGCCCGTGCCTTCCCCCCTCCCCCCTCAAGGTGAGTAACCTACAGCGCCAGCCCCCCTCCCTCCCCCCCCCCCTCTACACCTGTGCGACACTTACCTGTCCAAATGTCTTGCATTTGCCTCGACTGCCTCCCCTGGAGCTCGTCCCATTCACCCGTCACCCTCCGTGTGGAAAATGTCCCTCCGTCCCTCAGGAACCTCCCACCTTACAATCTCCACCCTCTAGTCCTTGATTCCCCAACCCTGGAGACAGACTGCAGGCACCCACCCGCTCTATCCCCCCCACACGTTGTGTACGCCTTTATAAGCAGATTGTTGATCAGTGCGGGTGTCAGGGGTTGTAGGGAGAAGGTAGGAGAATGGGGAGATAGATCAGCCATGATTGAATGGCAGAGTAGATTCGATGGGCCGAGTGGCCTAATTCTGGTCCTATCATTTATGATCTTATGACCTTATATAAGATCACCCCTCAGCCTC